>NC_052159.1:6251329-6296779 GCF_902713615.1 Scyliorhinus canicula
CTACAGGTTCGCTGGTAGCCCCTGCCTGCTGGCTCCGCCCAGTAGGAAGAGCGTGTCCTCTATTCAGCAGCCATTTCATCTCCCCCTGTGGGCAGAGCCGCGCAACGGCTCACAGATGGAGCCCACAGGGACACAGTGATATACAGTGTGAATTTATGTTATACATTCACCATAACCAGCTGCTATGGGAGGCCACACATCTTACTGCAATAAAGCCACAGTTGTATCCAATCTTAGTCTTTGTACAATTGATCGTGCATCAATTTATTGCAGTAAGATTTTCTAAAAGGTGGACCTCCGACTCAAACCACATCGCCTGCAGCTGGATCCGCACTCAAGTGATGGCAAAAAGGACTTTAACGACTGGCTAGCTTGCTTCGAGGCCTACATCAACTCAGCAACCACCCCTCCGACGGAGGCTCAGAAGCTCCAACGTGTTTCCGCTGATCCAGGACACCCCGAACTACGCAGACGCCATGGCACTCCTCAAAGAAAACTACGCACAGAAAACGAACACACTCTTCGCCAGGCACGTACTCGCCACTCGCTCTCATTCCCTGGTGAGTCCATAGAAGACTTCTGCCGGGCCCCAATCCCACTCGTTCGGGACTGTGACTGTCAGGCCATTACGGCCACCGAACATTCCAACCTCCTTATGCGCGATGTGTTTCTAACGGGGATTGGGTCGGACCTCATACGCCAAAGACAGCGAGAAGGGGCCACGCTTGACCTAGCTGAGACTAAAAAGCTAGCACTCTCCATGACGGTCACCTCACGTAATGCTCAGGCCTACCCCTCCGGCCACGCGGCCCACCCCTCCGGCCACGCGGCCCACCCCTCCGGCCACGCGGCCCACCCCTCCGGCCACGCGGCCCACCCCTCCGGCCACGCGGCCCACCCCTCCGGCCACGCGGCCCACCCCTCCGGCCACGCGGCCCACCCCTCCGGCCGCACGGCCCACCCCTCCGGCCACGCAGCCCACCCCTCCGGCCACGCAGCCCACCCCTCCGGCCACGCGGCCCACCCCTCCGGCCGCACGGCCCACCCCTCCGGCCACGCAGCCCACCCCTCCGGCCACGCAGCCCACCCCTCCGGCCGCGCGGCCCACCCCTCCGGCCGTGCGGCCCACCCCTCCGGCCACGCGGCCCACCCCTCCGGCCACGCGGCCCACCCCTCCGGCCACGCGGCCCACCCCTCCGGCCACGCGGCCCACCCCTCCGGCCGTGTGGCCCACCCCTCCGGCCACGCAGCCCACCCCTCCGGCCACGCAGCCCACCCCTCCGGCCACGCGGCCCACCCCTCCGGCCGCACGGCCCACCCCTCCGGCCACGCAGCCCACCCCTCCGGCCACGCGGCCCACCCCTCCGGCCGTGCGGCCCACCCCTCCTATCCCTCATCGACCCCACAGACGGCCACCCCAGCCTGAGCTTCACCCAGCCAGTACACCTTTGCCATACACCAACCCGCACACCCCGGGGGTCCCTGATGTTACTTCTGCGGTCAGCAGAAGCACCCCCGCCAACGCTGCCCGGCCCGCACTGCCTTTGTAAGGCTTGCGGCAAAAAGGGGCACTTCGCCGCGATGTGCCAGGCCCGCGCAGTCGGCGCTATCGCCCCCTCCCACCGACCTACACACAATGGGCGCCGCCATCCTCATCCTGGACCACGCGCGGCCAGTGGGCACCGCCATCTTCCCCCCCCCAGTCCATGTGCAGCCCATGGGCGCCGCCATCTTGCCCAGCTCCCGCAACGTGCGGCCCATGGGCGCTGCCATTGTGTCCCCCGCAGGATCTTCAGGCGCCGCCATCCTGTCTTCCCCACGGGGCATGGACGCCGACAGCGTTCCACGACCTGGGCCCCCCACACTCTCCATCTTCTGACGCCAGCGACAACGGACCACAGCTCGCCTCAGTGACGATCGACCAGTCTCGTCCGCACAACCTGGCCACCGCTTCGACCAGCGTGAGAATCAACGGTCACGTGACCTCTTGCCTGCTGGACTCCGGGAGCACTGAAAGCTTCATCCACCCGGATACGGTAAGACGTTGCTCCCTCGCCGTCCACCCCGCCAACCAAAGAATCTCCCTGGCCTCAGGATCCCATTCCGTCGTGATCCGGGGGTTCTGCACGGTCACTCTCACGGTCCAGGGCGTAGAATTCAGCGGCTTCCGCCTCTACGTCCTTCCTAATCTCTGCGCTGCCCTACTACTAGGCCTGGACTTCCAGTGCAATCTCCAGAACCTTACCCTCAAATTCGGCCGGCCCCTACCACCCCTTACTCTGTGCGGCCTCGCGACCCTAAAGGTCGGCCCACCTTCTTTCTTTGCCAATCTAACTCCGGATTGCAAACCCGTTGCCACCAGGAGCAGACGGTACAGCACCCAGGACAGGACCTTCATCAGGTCCGAGGTCCAGCGGCTGCTTTGGGAAGGCATCATCCAGGCCAGCAACAGCCCCTGGAGAGCCCAAGTGATAGGTTGTGGACTACAGCCAGACCATCAATCGGTACAAGCAGCTCGACACGTACTCCCTCCCACGCATATCTGATATGGTCATCAGTCCCTCAAACGCTGCCTTGGGTTCTTCTCCTACTACGCCCAGTGAGTCCCAAACTATGCGGACAAGGCCCGCCCACTCATTCAGTCCACCCACTGTCCCCTTACGGCCGAGGCACAACATACCTTCGCCCGTATCAGAGCAGACATAGCCAAGGGCGGGATGCACGCAGTAGAGGAGACACTGCCCCTCCAAGTAGAAAGCGACACATCAGACGTCGCCCTTGCTGCCGCCCTCAACCAGGCAGGCAGACCCGTGGCATTCTTTTCCCGCACCCTTCATGCCTCAGAAATTCGGCACTCGTCCGTCGAAAAAGAGGCCCAAGCTATCGTTGAAGCTGTGCGGCATTGGAGGCATTACCTGGGTGGCAGGAGATTCACTCTCCTCACTGACCAAAGGTCGGTCACCTTCATGTTTAACAACACGCAGCGGGGCAAGATTAAAAACGATAAAATCTTGCGGAGATTTTGTATCGCCCCGGCAAACTCAACGAGCCCCCAGACGCCCTAGCCCGAGGTACATGTGCCAGCGCACAAGTAGACCGACTCCGGGCCCTACACGACAGCCTGTGTCACCCGGGGGTCACACGATTGTACCATCTTGTCAAGGCTCGCAATCTGCCCTACTCCGTCGAGGAAGTACAGACAGTGACCAGGGACTGCCAGGTCTGTGCGGAGTGTAAGCCACACTTCTACCGGCCGGACCGTGCGCACCTGGTGAAGGCCTCAGTGATGAGACCATCAATTCACTAGACACGTGCTTTGAGATATGAATAGTGGTTTTAATCTACTTACTACAGAGCCAGCCTGCTACACGTTGAACTCTCGATGAACTGGTCGGCTGGCTCTGGGCATCGATACTTATACAGCAGTCCAGGGGGAGGAGCCGTGGGTGGAGCCCTGTACAATGTCCTAAGCATTCCCAGAGCTACTTCCCCTAGTGGTCAGGCAACGTAACTGCGCTTACAATCGTACGGTCTCATATATATATCACAGTGTGAATTACAGAGTTACGTTCACCACACTCAGCGTGGATTTCAAAGGGCCGCTCCCCTCCACCGACCGAAACACGTATATTCTCAGTTTGGTCGATGAGTACTCTAGGTTCCCCTTCGCCATCCCATGCCCCGATATGACGTCTGCCACCGTCATCAAGGCCCTCAACACAATCTTCACTGTGTTCGGATTCCCCGCCTACATCCACAGTGACAGGGGACCCTCATTCATGAGTGATGAGCAATATCAGTTCCTGCTCAGCAGGGGTATCGCCTCGAGCAAGACGACCAGCTACAACCCCCGGGGAAGTGGACAGGTAGAGAGGGAGAACGGGACGGTATTGGCGGCCGTCCAGCTGGCCCTACGGTCCAGGAACCTCCCAGCCTCTCGCTGGCAGGAGGCTCTCCCTGATGCACTACACTCCATACGGTCAGTACTGTGCACCGTCACAAATAACACACCCCATCAACGTGTTTTTACCTTCCCCAGGAAGTCCACACCCAGGGTGTCGCTCCTGACTTGGCTCGCAGCTCCAGGACCGGTCCTGCTCCGTAGGCACGTCCGACTCCACAAGGCGGACCCATTGGTGGACAGGGTACACTTGCTCCATGCCAACCCCTGGTATGGCTATGTGGCGTACCCCGACGGCCGCCAAGATACTGTCTCCCTCAGGGACCTGGCACCAGCAGGTTCCACCCAGACACACTTCTCCGGCCCGGTGCCACCCTCCCCTCCCCCATCGCTCCCAACATTAACCCCACCAGGACCATCCGCCCTTCCCCTGCCCACGCCAGAGGATGAAGAGGATTTCAACACGCTCCCAGAGTCATCCAACATCAGGGCAGCATCGACATCGCCGCCACCGCTACATCGCCCCCAGCGGAACGTCAAGGCACCAGAATGGTTTAATCTCTAACTGGCACCGGACTTTCAAAGGGCATTTTTTTTCTTTTCCCTGATAAAACACTACATAAATTCACTACTGTATATAGTTCATCACCAGCCTCGCCGGACTCATTTTTAACAGGGGCTGAATGTGGTAAACCACTGTTACACCTGTATTAGGTGATGTAAGGTAGAACCTGTACTACAGGTTCGCCGGTAGCCCCTGCCTGCTGGCTCCGCCCAGTAGGAGGAGCGTGTCCTCTATTCAGCAGCCATTTCGCCAGCCGCTCTGCAAGGCCACACATCTGACTGCAATAAAGCCACAGTTATATCCAACCTTAGTCTTTGTACAATTGATGTCGAGGTGCTCTAAGGATGAGTGCAGGGCCAGGGAAATGGCGTCTGCTGTGGACCGGTTGTGACGGTATGCAAATTTAAGTGGATCAAGGTGTTTTGGGAGTATGGAGGTGATGCGCTTCATGATCAACATCTCGAAGCAATTCATTACGACTGAAGGCCACCGAATGGTAGTCATTGAGGCACGTTGCCTGGTTCTTCTTTGACACCGGTATGATGGGGGTCTTCATGAAGCAGCTGGGGACCTCGGAGTGGAGTAGGGACAGGTTAAAGATATCCGCGAAAGCTCTACCAGCTGGTCCGCGCAGGCTCTGAGTGCACGACCAGGGATCCCATCCGGGCCCGTCGCCTTCCGAGGGTTCACTTTCAGGAAGGCCGATCTGACTTCGGGAGCTGTGATGGTGGGTACGGGTGAGTTATCGGCTGCTGGGGCACTCGACAGCGAATTGTTGGTTACCTGCTCGAGAGGGAGAGAGAGAGTGAGAGTGAGAGAGAGTGAGAGAGAGAGTACCTGGCGAGGTTCTACTTGTAAAATAAATGTTGTGAACTTTTTGCTTATTTTGGACCCCAAACCTTATTAAACTGGGACTGGCCAGCTGGATGTCTGTTCTCAGTATCTGGAGTGGGATTTTGAAGAACGTTCTGACATTTGCTGTGTTGCAACTGAGCCAATGGGAGTGAAACCCCAGCAACTAACTGTACCTTTGAGAAAAAGTGCGATCAATGATAAGGGAAAGAAGACAATTATTGACAACACCTGGGTCAATAGTATAATGCTGAAATGTTAATGCTGGAGAAAATACTGTCAATCTGTGGAATGTATGTCTCATGTCAATCCACTGTGGAGCTGCAGGGCATTTCCTGGCCTGTCAGTAAATGTGATATGAATTGATTAGGAGTTTGGACTGGAGCACTGGGGGAGGGGGGAGGGGGGGCTGATGTCTTTATTACTGGCGCTGGGAGATGGAGAGAGGCTGAAAGAGCGACTGACGTGCTTATAACTCTGTGTGTGTGTCTGCCCAGCACAGGAAATAAAGGGGATTCGGAGAGCGTGAGAGACACAGAGAGAGAGAGAGAGGGTGGCTCCTGGTCAGATTGTAGGCTCTCTAGCAGCAGACAGCATGAGCAGCTGCGGTGGAGAATGGGGCAAGCACTCAGGCACTCCCTGCTCTGCCGGGACACCGAATCGGATTTTGGCAAGAACATGTAAGTGCCTCCTTCTGAATTTACAAGCGCGTTTTCAATGATGCCAAGCGATTTTAAAAAGGGAAGTGATTCAGCAAGTCACCAGACTGCAAACATGAAACGAATGATGGATCCTCTGCCTCCCACTTAGAATGAAATGAAGGAGATCATTTGTGTTTTATTTAACCTAATTAAACGTCCCCTCGAGGTGTCAGCGTACCATTTAGGAAGTGATTTCCCAGAATGTCTGAAGGTCCTTATTGTATTGGGTAAAATACTCTGGCTGGATTGACTGTGTTCATGATTCAGAATATATTCTCCTCCAACCAGAAATCTCCCTTTTTAAAATTCCTGCACTAATTGTGTGATTCGGATCATTTATTTTCTTCTTTCTGTCTTGTTGGAGCAATGATTGTGCCAGCATGTTAGAAATGATATCTAACTTCAGGTCTCAGATGATAAGTTTACTGCAGGGGACATCCAGCCCATCCTCCCATTCCCATTCATCTCCATGCCTGTAATGTGCGGTTCAATGTTACTATTGATTTTGATTGAAGGGCTTCATTCTCCAGCGAGTGGTTTTTGGCACATCAGACATGGAAGCTTTTGTCTCCCCAAACAAACAGAGCTGAGATATTAAAGCAAAATACTGCGGCTGCTGGAAAAGTGAAAGAAAAACAGACAACGCTGGAACGGTTCCGTGCGTTTGGCAGCTTCTGTGGAGATGGACAAAGTTAACGTTCTGAGTCCATTTTGACACCTCTCCAGAGCTCGACACGATGCTGAACTCTTCTTCTGTCGCCTCCATCTCCAGGGGT
Organism: Scyliorhinus canicula; assembly: GCF_902713615.1. Lineage (NCBI taxonomy): Eukaryota > Metazoa > Chordata > Chondrichthyes > Carcharhiniformes > Scyliorhinidae > Scyliorhinus > Scyliorhinus canicula. The sequence continues at coordinate 6,258,125 of NC_052159.1, forward strand.
AGCACAGTGGTTAGCACTGTTGCTCCCAGGTCCCAGGTTCGATTCCCGGCTTGGGTCACTGTCTGTGCGGAGTCTGCGGGTTCTCCCCCGTGCCTGCGTGGGTTTCCTCCGGGTGCTCAAGTTTCCTCCCACAAATCCCGAACGACGTGCTTGTTATTGAATTCAGAATTGGACATTCTGAATTCTCCCTGTGTACCCGAACAGGCGCCGGAATGTGGCGACTAGGGGCTTTTCACAGTAACTTCATTGCAGTGTTAATGTAAGCCTACATGTGACAAGAAAGATAAAGATTATCATGATCACTTCACCCGCTTCTCCCTCTACCTGGACCCCACCCTCTGGCCCCCTACCTGCTCTTGATCTCCTGTGCCCCTCTGAACCTGCTGCTCTCCGTTCTCTAAGGGCCAACTCTGATTTGGTTATCAAACCTGCCAACAAGAGGGTGTTGCTGTTATTGTCTGGCGTACTGACCTCTACCTCGCAGAGGCTGAGCGCCAACTCTCAGACACTTCCTCCTACTACTCTGGACCCATTACCAAACATCAAGTCTTTGTTTCCAGGACTGTCACTGACCTCATCACCTCTGGTGACCCTCCCTCCACAGTTCCTAACCTCATAGGCCCACAATCCCGGACAGCCTGCTTCTATCTGCTTCCTAACATCCACAAACAGGACTCCATCCTCACTCTCCCTGTCCAGCCTCTTCCAGCCCACATCCGGCATTCTTCTGATACCCTGTATCACATTAACAATTTCCAGTTTCCTGGGCCGAACCACTGCCTCTTCACTGTGGACGCTCAATCCCGCTACACCCCCATCCCCCACCAGGACAGTCTGAGGGACCTCGTCCTCCTCTTCCTCCTTGTGCAAAGAACTGTCCACCACCCTCTCCTCCACCTGGCTGAACTTGTTCTGTAACTCAACAACTTTTCCCTTAACTTGTCTCACTTGCTGTCAGGAAAAGGTATGGCCATGAGTAATTTCCACCCCCCTCCCACCTTCACATGTTCCATCTCCGACACTTCCATTCCACGACCTCTCTGTCTCGGATTTCTGGTGATAGACTAACCACCTGACCAGGATTCTCCGAAATCCCGGCCAAGTGTTGACGCCGGCGTAAACAGCGGAGTGGTGTTTACGGGCCTCCTGGCCCAGCAATTCACTGGTATTTAGGGGGCGAGTACGGGGCCGGAGTACTGAAAGCTGCTCTGGTGCCGGAAGGCGGCCCTACATGGCTGGCATGGGTCTGCGAATGCGCGCAACGGCCGTCTCCACGCTGGCGCATGCGTGTGGTTGCCAGCTCCGCGCTGGCGCATGCGCACGGTTGCCGTCCCCGCGCTGGCACATGCGCACGGTTGCCGTCTCCGCGCTGGTGCATGCGCACGGTTGCCGTCTCCGCGCTGGCACATGCGCACGGTTGCCGTCTCCGCGCTGGCGCATGCGCACGGTTACCGTCTCCACGGCGGCGCGGAGCAACATGTCGGGGACCTTGCAGCGGGCCGCGCGGAAGGAGGTAGGTCACCTCCAGATTGTGGCCGCCCGCCGGCCGATTGGAAGCCCCTGATCGCGGGCCTGGACCCCGTGGAGGCTCCCCCCCCCGGAGTCTGATTACGCCGCACCCCCCACCAGAACGTACACCACGGCTGCGGGTCCGAGCTCCCGCTGGGTGTTACCAGGTTGGAACCACACCGGCGGGACTTGGCGGGAGTTCGGCCCGTCGCCCGCGGAGAATCGCCGCGGGGGCCTATTTCAGACGCCACCGACCGGCGCCGCAGCTGGCGTGATTGCCGCCGATTCTCCGGTCGGCGGAGAATTGGCGGCCGGCGTCAGAGCGGCGTGGCGGGAATTTCCCGCGCACCCGGCGATTCTCCGACCTGGCGCGGGCTCGGAGAATCCCGCCCTCGATATTCATTATAATCCCACACATTCCCACAGCTCCCTCGGCTAGACCTCCTCACACCCCTCATTCCGAATGTTTCATCCCCTTTCCCCCAGCACCTTCCCATGCAATCGCAGAAGGTGCAACATCTGCCCTTTTACCTCCTGCCTGCTCGCTGACCAAGGGCCCAAACACTCCCGGCAGGTGAGGGTGTGCTTCATTGGTATCTCCCTCAGTTTGGCTCATTGCATTTACTGCTCCCAATGCGGCCTCCTGTACATTCGGAAGACTAAACGTGGACTGGATGACCGTTGTGCGAACACTTTCGCTTAGTCCGGAAGCACGACCCCTAACCATCCTGTTACATGATATTTTAACTCAGCATCTTGCTATTTTAAAAAATAAATTTAGAGTACCCAATTCATTTTTTCCAATTAAGGGGCGATTTAGCGTGACCAATCCACCTAGCCTGCACATCTTTGGGTTGTGGGGTTGAGACTCATACAAACACGGGGAGAATGTGCAAACTCCTCACGGACAGTGACCCAGAGCCGGGATCGAACCTGGGACCTTGACGCAGTGAGGCAGCAGTGCTAACCACTCCGCCACCGTGCTGCCCGCATCTTGCTATTTTAACTCAGCCTCTTGCTCTCGTGTCCACATCTCTGTCCTCGGCCTGCTGCAAGGCTCCAGTGAGGCGCGGCCAAACCTGGAGGAGCAGAATCTCATCTTCCAATTCGGCAGGTTCCAGCCCCCTCAGGACACAACATTGAGTTCAACAGGTTAGACTGTGACCTTTCTCCTCCATCTTGACCCCTTTCACAATAATAATCATCTTTATTAGTGCCACACGTAGGCTGACATTAACACTGCAATGACGTTACTGTGTAAATCAATGGTCCCAACGCACCAGCCCCCTCCCCCACTGGGCCATCTGACACTTGTTCTGAGGTTGGGCATCCCTGACCCCTGACCTTCATTCTCCCATTGGCACATTGGGTGATTTTACCCGTCTGGCCCTACCAACACCATAATCCGCAGCTCTGAAGAACAGTCACGTGGATTTGTAAGGTTAACTCGGATTCTCTCTCCACAGATACTGCCAGACTGCTGAACTTTTCCAGCACTTTCACTTATCTGGGATGTAACTGTAATGAACAACAACTTATTCCTTCGTGAATTGTTGGTTGATCAGTTTGAGTGGAGTTACCATAGAGGAGGAGGATGCTGTCCAGCATCAAACACTCCCAGGACAGGGACAGCATGGGGTTAGATACAGAGTAAAGCTCCCTCTACACTGTCCCCATCAAACACTCCCAGGACAGGTACAGCACGGGGTTAGATACAGAGTAAAACTCCCTCTACACTGTCCCCATCAAACACTCCCAGGACAGGTACAGCACGGGGTTAGATACAGAGTAAAGCTCCCTCTACACTGTCCCCATCAAACACTCCCAGGACAGGGACAGCACGGGGTTAGATACAGAGTAAAGCTCCCTCTACACTGTCCCCAGCAAACACTCCCAGGATAGGTACAGCACGGGGTTAGATACAGAGTAAAGCTTCCTCTACACTGTCCCCATCAAACACTCCCAGGACAGGTGTGGTGAATGTGATTCACACTATATATAGTTGCCTATATCACTCCATGTATATATGTTCGTTATCTACCCGTTGTAAGATCAATGCTGTATATAGTTGCCAATATAACTCCGTGTATATATATTCACTATCCACTATTGTAAGTGCAGTTGCACTATCCGACCACCAGGGGGAGTCACTCTGGGAGTACGCGAGAGTTTGTACTGGGCTCCTCCCTTGGCTCCGCCCAGGACTCCTCCCCCTGGGACCGATGTATAAAGATCAGTGCCTTAGAGCCAGCCTGCCAGTTCATCTGGCGTTCAACGACGAATAGGCTGGCTCTGTTGTAAGTGTATTAAAGCCTCTGTTCAGATCCAACTACACGTGTTCGCTGAATTGATGGTTCCATCAATTTAATACACTTAAGAAGCTGCTGAAGTAAAGCATGGAATCCGCTCTAAAACCAGGACGTCTAGAACTCGATCCGCAGGATGCAGAGGCGAAAGAAACCTTCTGCCACTGGCTGAAATGTTTTAAGGCCTACCTGACCGAAATCAGCACCGCTGAAACTACGGAGGAACAAAAGCTCAGCCTACTGCACGCGAGGGTAAGTCACAGAATTTCTACACAACTAAATCCTGCCGGTTCCTACACCGCAGCGCTGGCGATTTTGGACAAAATGTATATTAGGCCCATGAACGAGGTCTTTGTCCGCCATGTGTTCACGACTCGCCGACAACGGGCCACTGAAACTTTAGCTGAATTTGCACGCGAGTTGAACAATCTTTCAAATGACTGCAATTACCAGGCCATAACCGCGGCCGAACATAGGGAGCTTGCTGTGCGGGATGTTTTTGTAGCGGGCCTTCAATCTAGCGATGTATGCCAGAGATTATTAGAAAATGGGGCCCAGGGCTTAGAGACTACCGTAGAGGCTGCTATCACGATGGAAGTTTCATTCCGCAGTCTCAACTCGTTTCCCGCGGACCCCGCTAACCCCCCATGGGCCCCCGACCTGAGGACCCCCCAAGCCTGTGCCGCAAGGCCCCCCAGCTATCGCGCTGCCACAGCCAGTCCTACTGTCCCAGTCAACTACTCAAACTATCCAGCTGCTCCAGCTAATTACTCAGCTCCCCCAGCCAGCTACTCAGCTCGCCAAACCAGTTATTCAACTGCTCCAGCCTGCCACTATTCAGCTCCCCAAACCAGTTATTCAATTGCTCCAGCCTGCCAGTATTCAGCTCCCCAAACCAGTTATTCAACTGCTCCAGCCTGCCACTTCTGTGGACAAAGCCAGCACCCGCGGCAGCACTGCTCAGCCCGATCCGTAACCTGCAGCAGCTGCGGGAAGAAAGGCCACTATGCTAAAGTGTGCCTCGGCAGAAGGGCCCCAGCCCTCAACACCCCAACAGTCCAAAAACATCGCCCCCAGCACCAGCAGGCCCGCGGGGCCCGAAACGCTGCGGCCTACGCTCAGGCTCCGACCCCTCCCGCCACGTGCTATCCATGGGGGCCGCCATCTTGGCAAACCTCCACCATGCGGCCGGCCACGTGCGATTCATGGGGGCCGCCATCTTGGACGCCATCTTCATCACCACCCTCCACGTGCGATCCACGGGCCCTAGCTGCATCCCCAGACTCAAACAGCTCATCGGAGGAGTACGACCTCCCCGGGCAGTCACCACATGGCCCGCAACTCAGCGCAGTGTTCCTGCATTAAGCTTGCCAGAACGCAGCAGCATCTACTCGACAAGACGCCCGATCGGAAGAATTCGACTCACCTGGGCACCCACCATGCGGCCCGCAACTCAACACGGTCACCCTCGACCAATCGCGCCCCAAGCATCTGAGAAATTCGATGACGGAGGTCCAGATCAACGGGTACAACACGTCGTGCCTCTTCGAGTCCGGGTGCACAGAGAGCTTCATACACCCAGAGCTGGTAAGACGCTGTTCCCTCCCTATTTATCCCATCAACCAAACTATCGCCCTCGCTTCGGGCTCCCATTCCATCTAAATCCAAGGCCGCACTACAGCAACGCTAACGATTCGAGGCGCTAGCTATTCCAAATTTAAACTATATGTCTTGCCCGACCTCTGCGCGCCACTCCTCAGGCTTGGATTCCCAATGTAACCTCAAGAGTCTCACCCTCAGCTTCGGCAGGCCCCTGCCCCCACTCACTATCTGTAGCCTAACCACGCTGCGCATCGCCCCCCCTCCTCTCTTCGCCAACCTCACCCCGGATTGCAAACCAGTAGCCACCCGCAGCAGGCGGTACAGCCTGCAGGATAGGGTATTTATCAGAACGGAGGTCCGAAGGCTGCTCAGTGAGGGGATCATAGAGGCCAGTAACAGTCCCTGGAGAGCTCAGGTGGTGGTCGTCAAGACCGGGGGAAAATTCCGCATGGTCGTCGACTATAGCCAGACCATCAATCGCTTTGCGCTCCTAGACGCGTATCCCCTCCCCAGAATCGCAGACATGGTAAACCAGATCGCCCAATATCAGCTATTTTCCACGGTGGATCTGAAGTCTGCATACCACCAGCTCCCAATCCGCCCGGAGGACCGCCACTACACGGCGTTCGAGGCCGATGGCCGCCTCTTCCATTTCCTCCGGGTTCCCTTCAGCGTCACTAACGGGGTTTCGGTGTTCCAACGAGCAATGGACCGAATGGTAGACCAGTACGGGCTGCGGGCCACGTTTCCGTATCTGGATAATGTTACCATCTGCGGCTATGACCAGCAGGACCACGACGCCAACCTCCACCGTTTTCTCCAGACGGCCCAAAAATTAAACCTTACATATAACAAGGAGAAATGCGTGTTCCGCACAAACAGACTAACCATCCTCGGCTACATCGTAGAGAACAGAGTCCTGGGCCCAGACCCGGACCGCATGCGCCCCCTCTTAGAACTCCCCCTCCCCCATTGCCCCAAGGCCTTCAAACGGTGCTTGGGGCTCATTTTGTACTACGCCCAGTGGGCCACTCAATATGCGGACAAAGCCCGCCCACTCTTTAAGGCCACACAACTTCCCGTCAGTTGAGGCGCGCCAGGCCTTCAGCTGCATCAAGGAGGACATCGCCAAAGCAGCCATGCGGGCGGTGGATGAATCTACTCCCTTTCAGGTTGAGAGCGACGCCTCAGAGGTAGTGCTAGCAGCCACTTTAAACCAAGCAGGGCGGTCCGTTGCATTTTTCTCCCGTACCCTATCCGCTTCAGAACTCCGACACTCCTCAGTCGAGAAGGAAGCACAAGCTATCGTGGAGGCTATCCGAAACTGGAGGCACTACCTCGCAGGTAGGAGGTTCACCCTCATTACCGACCAACGGTCGGTCGCCTTCATGTTCGACAACTCGCAAAGGGGCAAAATATAAAATGACAAAATCCTTCGGTGGAAGATTCTCCACCTACAATTACGATATCAAATATCGACCGGGGAAGCTCAACGAGCCCTCGGATGCCCTATCCCGCGGGACATGCGCCAGCGCGCAGATCAGCCGCCTAAAAGCCATCCACGATGACCTCTGCCACCCAGGGGTCACCCGGCTCGCCCACTACATCAGAGCCCGAAACCTGCCTTTCTCCAACGTGGAGGTAAAAGCGGTCACCAGGGACTGCCCGATCTGTGCAGAGTGCAAACCGCACTTCTATAGACCAGACAGGGCCCACCTGGTCAAGGCTTCTAGGCCCTTTGAACGCCTTGCGATCGATTTCAAAGGGCTACTCCCCTCCACTAACAAAAACATTTACTTCCTTAACATTATTGACAAGTTCTTCCGATTCCCCTTCACCATCCCATGCCCCGATATGACCTCCCACACAGTCATTAGGGCCCTGCATAGTGTCTTCACCCTGTTTGGTTTCCCCAGCTAATTGCACAGCGACCGGGATGCGTCCTTTATGAGCGACGAGCTGCGTCAGTACCTGCTCGACAAGGTCATCGCCTCGAGCAGGACTACCAGCTACAACCCCAGGGGGAACGGACAGGTGGCGAGGGAGAACGCGACGGTCTGGAAGACCGTCCTACTGACCCTCCGGTCCAGAAAGCTCCAAGTCTCCCAATGCCAAGAAGCCATCCCTGACGCGCTCCACTCAATTAGATCCCTCCTGTGTACAGCTACCAACCAAACCCCTCACGAGCGGCTATTCATTTTTTCCAGGGGCACTACCACTTCCGGCGTGGCTGAGGACGCCAGGCCCGGTTCTCCTAAGGAAGCACGTCAGGGCGCACAAGACCGACCCCATTGTTGAAAAGGTGCGCCTGCTTCATTCCAACCCACAGGACGCATTTGTTGAGTTCCCGGACGGTCGCCAGGACACAGTATCCCTCCGGGACCTGGCACCCGCTGGATCCAGCCCCCCATCTACCCCCACCAAGGAACTCCTTTCCCCGTTCCCTATGCGGCCGCCCCCTTGCTCCCCCGATTCTGCGAGCTTACCCCACCAGTCCCGAGCTCCAGCACCAGCCCGCCCCCCGCGCCCCCAGTCTCCATTCGACCAGGAGGTGTATGAGGCTCGGACAAGACTCGCCCCGGAGCCGTCAACCGTACCCCAGACCTCAACGCCCGCCCAGCCACCGCAAGAGGCTGCAACCCCGGCGCTCCGCAGATCAAAACGGACAATTCGTCCACCGGACAGACTGACTCTTTGAGCCATCACCCCCGCCGGACTTGATTTTTTTAACAGGGGGTGAATGTGGTGAATGTGATTCACACTATATATAGTTGCCAATATCACTCCGTGTATATATGTTCGTTATCTACCCGTTGTAAGATCAATGCTGTATATAGTTGCCAATACAACTCCGTGTATATATGTTCACTATCCACTATTGTAAGTGCAGTTGCACTATCCGACCACCAGGGGGAGTCGCTCTGGGAGTACGCGAGAGTTTGTACTGGGCTTCTCCCTTGGCTCCGCCCAGGACTCCTCCCCCTGGGACCGATGTATAAAGATCAGTGCCTTAGAGCCAGCCTGCCAGTCATCTGGAGTTCAACGACGAATAGGCTAGCTCTGTTGTAAGTGTATTAAAGCCTCTGTTCAGATCCAACTACACGTGTTCGCTGAATTGATGGTGTCCCCATCAAAAACTCCCAGGACAGGTACAGCACGGGGTTAAATACAGAGTAAAGCTCCCTCCACACTGTCCCCATCAAAAACTCCCAGGACAGGTACAGCACGGGGTTAAATACAGAGTAAAGCTCCCTCGCCACTGTCCCCATCAAACACTCCCAGGACAGGTACAGCACGGGGTTCGATACAGAGTAAAGCTCCCTCTACACTGTCCCCATCAAACACTCCCAGGACAGGTACAGCACGGGGTTAGATACAGAGTAAAGCTCCCTCTGCACTGTCCCCATCAAAGACTCCCAGGACAGGTACAGCACGGGGTTAGATACAGAGTAAACCTTCCTCTGCACTGTCCCCATCAAACACTCCCAGGACAGGTACAGCATGGGGTTAGATACAGAGTAAAACTCCCTCTACACTGTCCCCATCAAAGACTCCCAGGACAGGTACAGCACGGGGTTAGATACAGAGTAAAGCTCCCTCTACACTGTCCCCATCAAAAACTCCCAGGACAGGTACAGCAAGGGGTTAAATACAGAGTGAAGCTCCCTTGACACTGTCCCCATCAAACACTCCCAGGACCGGTACAGCATGGAGTTAGATATAGAGTAAAGCTCCCTCTACACTGTCCCCATCAAACACTCCCAGGACAGGTACAGCATGGGGTTAGATACAGAGTAAAGCTCCCTCTACACTGTCCCCATCAAAGACTCCCAGGACAGGTACAGCATGGGGTTAGATACAGAGTAAAGCTCCCTCTACACTGTCCCCATCAAAGACTCCCAGGACAGGTACAGCACGGGGTTAGATACAGAGTAAGCTTCCTCTATACTGTCCCCATCAAACACTCCCAGGACAGGTACAGCACGGTGTTAGATACAGAGTAAAGCTCCCTCTACACTGTCCCCATCAAACACTCCCAGGACAGGTACAGCACGGGGTTAGATACAGATTAAAGCTCCCTCTACACTGTCCCCATCAAACACTCCCAGGACAGGCACAGCACGGTGTTAGATACAGAGTAAAGCTCCCTCTACACTGTCCCCATCAAACACTCCCAGGACAGGCACAGCAGGGGGTTAGATACAGAGTAAAGCTCCTTCTACACTGTCCCCATCAAACACTCCCAGGACAGGCACAGCACGGGGTTAGATACAGAGTAAAGCTCCCTCTACACTGTCCCCATCAAACACTCCCAGGACAGGTACAGCACGGGGTTAGATACAGATTAAAGCTCCCTCTACACTGTCCCCATCAAACACTCCCAGGACAAGTACAGCACGGGGTTAGATACAGAGTAAAGCTCCCTCTACACTGTCCCCATCAAAAACTCCCAGGACAGGTACAGCAAGGGGTTAAATACAGAGTGAAGCTCCCTTGACACTGTCCCCATCAAACACTCCCAGGACCGGTACAGCATGGAGTTAGATATAGAGTAAAGCTCCCTCTACACTGTCCCCATCAAACACTCCCAGGACAGGTACAGCATGGGGTTAGATACAGAGTAAAGCTCCCTCGACACTGTCCCCATCAAAAACTCCCAGGACAGGTACAGCAAGGGGTTAAATACAGAGTAAAGCTCCCTCGACACTGTCCCCATCAAACACTCCCAGGACCGGTACAGCATGGAGTTAGATATAGAGTAAAGTTCCCACTGCACTGTCCCCATCAAACACTCCCAGAACAGGTACAGCACGGGGTTAGATACAGAGTAAAGCTTCCTCTCCACTGTCCCCATCAAAAACTCCCAGGACAGGTACAGCACGGGGTTAGATACGGAGTAAAGCTCCCTCTACACTGTCCCCATCAAACACTCCCAGGACAGGTACAGCATGGGGTTAGATACAGAGTAAAGCTCCCTCTACACTGTCCCCATCAAAGACTCCCAGAACAGGTACAGCATGGGGTTAGATACAGAGTAAAGCTCCCTCTACACTGTCCCCATCAAAGACTCCCAGGAAAGGTACAGCACGGGGTTAGATACAGAGTAAAGCTTCCTCTATACTGTCCCCATCAAACACTCCCAGGACAGGTACAGCACGGGGTCAGATACAGAGTAAAGCTCCCTCTACACTGTCCCCATCAAACACTCCCAGGACAGGCACAGCACGGTGTTAGATACAGAGTAAAGCTCCCTCTACACTGTCCCCATCAAACACTCCCAGGACAGGCACAGCAGGGGGTTAGATACAGAGTAAAGTTCCTTCTACACTGTCCCCATCAAACACTCCCTGGACAGGCACAGCACGGGTTTAGATACAGAGTAAAGCTCCCTCTACACTGTCCCCATCAAACACTCCCAGGACAGGTACAGCACGGGGTTAGATACAGATTAAAGCTCCCTCTACACTGTCCCCATCAAACACGCGGAGGGCTGATAACGTAATGTGTTAGGTACAGAATTATTATAATTATCCAGCATTATAAAGATTAATTTTTGACTAATCTGTTTCCCGTGTCTGAATGGGCCTCACCCCCTCAGCTCAAAAAGATGTGCAGGGTAGGTGGATTGGCCACGCTGAATTGCCCCTTAATCAGAAAATAAAGAATTGGATACTCTAAATGTTTTTGAAAATTGTGACTAATCTGTGACATCATTTCTTTGCTCAATAATGCCAAGAACACAATTGAAATAAGGAGTGTTCAATCCGCCTTACCCTCCGGCTAAGTGTATTAATGACAGCTACAGAATGTAGCAGCAGAGAAGCCCCCCCCCCGAACCCCCCCTTCCCGCCCAAGAATAATGAAGTCTTCCAGGTTTGTGACTTCTTCGTTTTCAAGTAACTGAACTGGACCAGCCACATAGATATATAAGTGGCACGGTAGCACAGCGGTTAGCATTGTGGCTTCGGGGTCCCAGGTTCGATTCCCGGCTTGCGTCACCGTCTGTGCGGAGTCTGCACGTTCCCCCTGTGTCTGCGTTGGTTTCCTCCGGGTGCTCCGGTTTCCTCCCACTAGTCCCGAAAGACGTGCTGTTAGGTAATTTGGACATTCTGAAATCTCCCTCTGTGTACCCAAACAGGCGCCGGAGTGTGGCGACTAGGGGATTTCCACAGTAAGTTCAATGCAATCTAAGCCTACTTGTGACAATAAAGATTATATAATATAATACTGTGGCTTCACAGGTCAGAGTCTAGGAATTCTGTGGGAGTCACTGACCCCCCCAAAACCTGTCCACCATCTACAAGGCACAAGTCAGGAGTGTGATGGAATACTCTCCACTTGCGTGGATGAGTGTAGATTCAGCAACTCTCAAGACGCTCAACACCATCCAGGACAAAGCAGCCCCGCTTGATTGCTCCCCCTTCCACAAACATTCAAACCCTTCACCACCGACGCACAGTAACAGCCGTGTGTACCATCTACAAGATGCACTGCAGTAAGTCACCAAGGCTCCTTAGACAACACCTTCCAAACCCATCTAGAAGGACAAGAGCAGCAGATACCTGGGAACCCCACCACCTGGAGGTTCCCCTCCAAGTCATTCACCACCCCGACTTGGAAATGTGTCGCAGTTCCTTCACTGTCGCTGGGGCAACATCCTGGAACTCCCTCCCTAACAGCACTGTGGGTGTACCTACACCACATGGACTGCAGCGGATGAAGAAGGTAACAATTAGAGATGAGTAATAAATGCTGGCTTAGCCAGCGACACCCACATCCCATAAAAATGACTAAAATAATATTACTTCTCCAATCCCCTTTTGAAAGTCAGTATTGAATCTACTTCCATGGCGCCTACAGGCAACGTATCTCATTTCACAATAAGAAATAATTTCCCTCATCTCCCCTTCCTGTCTGACCTCCTGCCAAACAAGCAGGCCTGGATTCAATGTGTGTCAATGAATACAGGGGTGATGGGTGAGTACAGCTGTTTGTCAGTTCGTTTCCTAATCGACCCCTTCAAGAAGCAGAGAAACACAGCTCGCATCACCAGATTTTTCTTGGGTAAGCAACATGAAAGGGAGTTGGTGGTGTGGCCGTATTGTCACTGGATAATATCCCAGAATCATGCTCTGGGGAGCTGGCTTCGAATCCCACCAGGGCCGACGGTAAAACTTAAATTCAGTAAAAATCTGAAATTAAATGTCCTTTGTGGAAGGAAATCTGCCGACTTTACCTGGTCTGGCCTTTATGTGATGGCAGTCCCACAGCAATGCGGTTGACTCTTAAATGGCTGGTTAATTCACTGAGTTGGACCACTCAGTCTGAGGGTAGTTAGGGCTGCATAATAAATGCTGCCCAGGCAGTGACACCCATATTCCCTGAATGAATAAAAAATAATATCGAACAAAAACACGGGTGTAGCTGCTGTTTGGAAACACATCAGTCGTGGTCTAATTGAATGGAGGAAGAGATATAAATTTTAAAGCCCCCCTTTCTGCTCTGAAGGTATAATGAGTCTGTATGGATTACCCAGCGTCATTCCATCCAGCAGTTCATTCCTGGTCTTGGGAATTCCAAACTTATCAAGCAAGATTTCACAGTCCCTGGGCTTGATGGAGTAATTACACAGACAGCCAATTCCTGGTTCTGGGACCCGTGAATCTTTCAACTGGAAATCTGCAGAAAGTGCTCAAATCCTTTAACTTGAGCAAAATCCTCAGAGAGAATTTACTGGCCTTCCAATCCACTCTTTTCCGACCCCTCCTGTACGGAAAGGATTTCACGCCGTTTTCTGACTTTGTTGGCGCCTCTCTCTGACGGGCGTTTCTGGAGATGAAGAGGTGGGATGGCCTTGCCTCTCTCCCGAACCCGTCCGGCCAAACCTTTGACATCATTTCTCACACCCTCCGAAACGTTGCGGGGGGAAAAGTCGGAGGAAGTCCACGTAAAAACCGGACGATCCTGAGAACTCTGGAGTCTCCGAATTGGAACCAGGAAAGCAAACTAACATCTGTGTCCAGCCAGGCATTGGGTTAAGGAGGGTGAATTGATGAGGTGTTGCACTGGGGCCTTGTTGTGATGTTCCTATTTGTGATGTCATTGTTATGTCAGTCCCAGTCATGTGTTATTCTGACTGGAAGATAGTCAACTAGTGGAAGACTGCCCTGCCCGCTATGGCCAAGTAAGTTCCTCGCATTCATCTTTCCTTTATTGTGTGTTGAAGGGAAGAAGTTTAATTTCTGCCACAGATGTTGACACATGTCTGGACAAGCGGAGACGGAGTGGGTTTTAGATACTGATATTTTCACCTCAGGTTAAATCCATCTAAGATCAATGGAATGAAGGTCCATAATGTGACATGCAGCTCAGTGACAGTCCATTTCAACTCAACTGCTCCTTGCCGGTATTTAAGCTCCACATGAACCTCCCGCTCACGTATTCCTGGCGACAGTCCCACATTCCAACCACTCTCTGGATAAAGACCTTTCTCCCGAATTCCCAATTGGATTTATTAATTTTTTTTCTTTCTTAATTTAGAGTACCCAATTCATTTTATCCAATTAAGGGGGCAATTTAGCGTGGCCAATCCACCTACCCTGCACATCTTTTGGGTTGTGGGGGTGAAACCCACGCAGACATGGGGAGAATGTGCAAACTCCACACGGACAGTGACCCAGAGCCGGGATCAAACCTGGGACCTCGGCGCCGTGCGGCAGCAATGCTAACCACTTTGCCACCGTGCTGCCCACAAATTGGATTTATTAATGACAGTCTTGATGGCCTCCTAGTTCTGCACTCTGCTGATCTGGGAAACACCTTCTTTGTGTCTATCTTATCAAACCATTCCATAATCGTAAAGCCGTCTATCATGTCATCTCTTAGTCTTCTCTTTTTTTTTCTTATAGTGAATGGAGCCCTAGCCTGTTTAATCTTTCCTGATCGGTATGGCCTCACAGGAGAGGTTTCTATCTCTCCGAAGGTCGTTAGTGTTTAGAATTCAACCTCTCCCAGGGAGAAGAGGGGCTGGGTCATTAAATATTTAGGTCTGAGTTAGACGGATTCTTGACTGATAAAGGAATCAGATGGTAGAGATGATAGACAGGACAATAGAGTTGAGGCCACCGTCAGATCAGTCATGATGGTGGAGCAGGCTTGAGGGGCTGAATGGCCTTCTCCTGCTCCTAACTTGTATGTTTGTATGTTCTCAGTTTTTACATAATTTTAATGCATTATCTGCACCTTCTGCAGCACCTCTGTATCTTTTTTACAATATGAAGACTAGAAGTGTATATAGTCCTCTTGAATGCGGGCTAATTATGGTTGCCAAAGGGACAAAAGGGGGGCTTTAGAATTGGCCTGGAGTTGAAGATCAATAGGTCAATCTGTAGGACACTGTTGTGTGCAACCCTGCAGAAAAATCATCGGGCGTTAAAGCAGATTCGGCAATTTCTTTTTATGTTGGCCTATTAATGGCTGGAGTGTACAGGGAAAGTCATGTGATGATGCCTCCAGGAATACATTTAATAACAGTTGGCACCTCTAGGTTTAACCAGAATAAATTCGATGTGCCTTCTCTGTCTTACAAATATCGAATGTGCAATGAGTTATGGAGCAATCTCAATCCAGTCTTAACATAAATGGTCACAAATTGAAGTTATTGACACTAATGTTAGATGTTCAGAAATTGTGTTTGTACTTCAGCGTGCGTAGAAACCCACAGCAAGCAGACACCCTCTCTGTCATTCCATTAGCCGTTAAGATTTCTTTTTTGTACCTGACCAGTAGCTTTTATTGATTTCTTACTTGCCCCCCTGAATCTTCCTGTTCCAGGGTGAATGATCGCATATTTCTCTACATCTGCCGATCTTTTAATCACTCAATGCCGCATTGACCCACTTGGCGCCATCTCCCCAGGTGCTGACAATAAAGGGGTTCCTGAACTTTGACCCGGTAGCTGCCCCTAATGAATGGAGACTATCCGCCCTTCTGGAAAATTCTCCACATTAGGCCGACAGTTTCCTCGTTGGCCTTCCTTACCCTTCCCCTTCTGAAAGTTTTCCAATCTCAGGGGACAGCTCCTGAATTGAGAGAGTTCTTAATGAGCAAAGCGTCAATTATTTCCCCACCAACTTCTTTCATAACCGTGGGGTGGAAACCTTCTGGTGCGGCAGATTTTTCTCTCTCAAATCATCATCATCACCACTTTGTTATCGACGTTGAATCGGCTCATTTTTATTGAATGTTTGCTCACCTGTATATCTGTAATGGTTCGTCAAACTCTTCGTGAATTTTTTAATTTATTCGTTTATGGGATGTGGGCGTCGCTGAGGGCATTTCAGAGTCAACCACATGAAATGAAATGAAATGAAAATCGCTTATTGGCACCAGTCGGCTTCAAAGAAGTTACTGTGAAAAGCCCCTAGTCGCCACATTCCGGCGCCTGTCCGGGGAGGCTGGTACGGGAATCGACCCGTGCTGCTGGCCTGCTTGGTCTGCTTTATAAGCCAGCGATTTAGCCGAGTGAGCTAAACCAGCCCGTACTGAGCTAAACCAGCCCCTGGATGTCTGGGGGTGCTGGGGGTCTGGAGTCACATGTAGGCCAGACCGGGTAAGGACGGCAGATTTCCTTCCCTAAAGGATATTAGTGACCCAGATGGGTTTTTACAACAATTGATGATAGTTTCATGACCATCATTACACCTTTAATTCCAGATTTTTGTTGAATTCAAATTTCACCAGCTGCCCTGGTGGGATTTGAACCTGGGACCCCAGAGCGTTATCCTGGGTCTCTGGATTACTAGTTCAGTGACCACTTCTCCAAACTGAACAAAGTGGTTCCTCAGTTAATTGGCCACAACTTAATTTCCAATTAGTACCTCCCATTCATCTGTCGTTAAGGAGCCCATATAACTCTGAGCCACTCACTTTCCCCGAATCTCTTTGTAAAGACCCCGAGAGTTCCCCAGGAAAAGTCATCTTGAAGCATTGGATTACCACGAAAACTCAACGGGTTCGCCAATATTCTTTAGGTAAGGGCACTGGCTACGCTTACCCAGTCTGGGTCTGTGTGTGACTCCTGTCGCACAGCGACAGTTCCTACTCTTGTCTGCCCCTCCGACATGTCTTTGGAGGCCATGTAACTGAATCATAACTGTAACCAGAGCGAGCTGCAGAAGGATCAGAGAGCACCTCACCAACATCACCTCTGGCCAGTTGCAAATAGACAGGAAATGGTGCTGCTCCCAAAGATGGATCAGAATATATTCACAGGTCATTCCAAAACATTTCCCAAGATAATCAAAAACATTTCACAGGGAAATGTGGCTGCCAATTCCTGCAGAACGTGCCTGAGTGATGAATGATAATTTGTTCTGGACACTGGGAACATTGCACATGTTCCTCTTTCAAATAGAAGCTGTGCAAAGTTTCATCTTCATCAGCGACGGCAGATGCGGTTTTATTTCATCCCCGGAACAGGGCACCCCCAACAGAACTCCCTCAGTACTGACCCTCTGACAGTGCGGCACTCCCTCAGTACTGACCCTCTGACAGTGCAGCACTCCCTCAGTACTGACCCTCTGACAGTGCGGCACTCCCTCAGTACTGACCCTCTGACAGTGCGGCACTCCCTCAGTACTGACCCTCTGATAGGGCTGCACTCCCTCAGTACCAACCCTCTGACAGTGCGGCACTCCCTCAGTACTGACCCTCTGACAGTGCAGCACTCCCTCAGTACTGACCCTCTGACAGTGCGGCACTCCCTCAGTACTGACCCTCTGACAGTGCAGCACTCCCTCAGTACTGACCCTCTGACAGTGCAGCACTCCCTCAGCACTCCCTCAGTACTGACCCTCTGACAGTGCAGCACTCCCTCAGTACTGACCCTCTGTCAGCGCAGCCCTCCCTCGCTACTGACCCTCTGACAGTGCAGCACTCCCTCAGTACTGACCCTCTGACAGTGCGGCACTCCCTCAGTACTGACCCTCTGACAGTGCAGCACTCCCTCAGTACTGACCCTCTGACAGTGCGGCACTGTCAGAGGGTCAGTACTGACCCTCTGACAGTGCGGTGCTCCCTCAGTACTGACCCTCTGACAGTGCGGCACTCCCTCAGTACTGACCCTCTGACAGTGCAGCACTCCGTCAGTACTGACCCTCTGACAGTGCAGCACTCCCTCAGTACTGACCCTCTGACAGTGCAGCGCTCCCTCAGTACTGACTCTCTGACAGTGCAGCACTCTCTCAGTACTGACCCTCTGACAGTGCAGCACTCTCTCAGTACTGACCCTCTGACAGTGCAGCACTCCCTCAGTACTGACCCTCTGACAGTGCAGCGCTCCCTCAGTACTGACTCTCTGACAGTGCAGCACTCTCTCAGTCAGCGCCGGCCCTAGGGTTGCTGGCGCCCCGGGCAAGCTGAACTTCGGCGCCCTTGGGGGGGGGGGGGGGGGGGGGCGGGGCCGGGGGGGGGCGGACCCGGGGGGGGGGGGGGGGCGGACCCGAGGGGAGGGCGGGGGGAGCGGACCCGGGGGGGGGGGGGCGGGGGGAGCGGACCCGAGGGGGGGGGGCGGGGCGGGGGGGGGCGGACCCGAGGGGGGGCGGACCCGAAGGGGGGGCGGGGCGGGGCGGGCGGACCCGAGGGGGGGGCGGGGGACGGACCCGAGGCGGGGGGGGGAGCGGACCGAGCGGGGGAGCTGACCGAGGGGACGGACCGGGGGGGGCCGCCCTCGGGGAATGCGGCCACACTGGGGGAGTGCGGCCACCGCGCATGCGCTGGTTGGCGCCGGCCCAACTGCGCATGCGCGGGACCCGAGTCTGGCGCCCCCTAGCACATGGCGCCCCCTAGCACATGGCGCCCCGGGCGACTGCCCGAGTTGCCGGTGCCTTGAGCCGGCCCTGCTCTCAGTACTGACCCTCTGACAGTGCGGCACTCCCTCAGTACTGACCCTCTGACAGTGCGGCACTCCCTCAGTACTGACCCTCTGACAGTGCAGCACTCCCTCAGTACTGACCCTCTGACAGTGCGGCACTCCCTCAGTACTGACCCTCTGAGAGTGCAGCACTCCCTCAGTACTGACCCTCTGACAGTGCGGCGCTCCCTCAGTACTGACCCTCGGGTAGTGCAGCGCTCCCTCAGCACTGACCCTCGGGTAGTGCAGCACTCCCTCAGCACTGACCCTCGGGTAGTGCAGCGCTCCCTCAGCACTGACCCTCGGGTAGTGCAGCGCTCCCTCAGCACTGACCCTCGGGTAGTGCAGCGCTCCCTCAGCACTGACCCTCGGGTAGTGCAGCGCTCCCTCAGCACTGACCCTCGGGTAGTGCAGCACTCCCTCAGCACTGACCCTCGGGTAGTGCAGCGCTCCCTCAGCACTGACCCTCGGGTAGTGCAGCGCTCCCTCAGCACTGACCCTCGGGTAGTGCAGCGCTCCCTCAGCACTGACCCTCGGGTAGTGCAGCACTCCATGTGTATTGCACTGGCTGAGATTCAACCGCCCTCGGAACTGGGGCGTAGTTTGAGACTGTCTGACTGATAGTTCCCCGTCTGTTAGTGAAGTTAAAAAGAAATCTCCTTCCTTCACAAGCGGGGTAGGAAACGAGCTCGAAACGAGACGAAGGTCAAGTCTGTGTTTGGTGGTTGATGTGTCGCGGCTGAATGCTGGATCCATGTCCTTCGGATCGAGAGCAGCCACTGGTCCCCCCAGAGCTCGCTCTGACACTGATACTGCCCCCTGCTGGTCCTGTTCGGCAAAATACTTCACTGAACTGGGAAATAAAATACTGCAGAGATAAATTATAGGTCAAAATGTCTCGGGTACATCAAAGTTGAATCGTACCTCCTCATGTGTTCTGACACCCTGCAGTGCGCTGGTTTGAAGCCTTAATGATGCTGGGGTTAAATGGATTCCCACCTGCCTTAATTTGTTCAACTTTGTAAAGGTTGACCTTGCATAATTAATGAGTAATGTATCCACATTCGGTAAATTATGTATTGCTTAGAGTGCCAGCTATTGTATCCTGCCTGTTTCTGAGAGTCTAAAATGTCAAGTTGATGTTCTTGCTGCCAATCATTCCCCAGTTGGCAGTGGGAAGGGGTGGGCTGGACAGAGGCAATAACTGACCTGCCAGGCAATCTGCTGTTGTGCTCCGTCACGCTGCCCATCCTAACATCGCAGCCCGTTTTTATCCCCTCCGCCACGTCCAGCGACTCCGCCTGGGTCAACCCCTCATTCTTCCACCCTCCCCCATTGCCCTCGGGGGGGGGGGGCAGATCTCCGGAGCTGGTCAACTCCGAACGGCCGCAAGCTGACATTTTTCTTTTCGGGCGCTCACTTTCTTCACCGTTTGAAAATCCGCTTCGACCAACCCTGATGTGTTGGGTAAACTGGGTCTGCGAGGGCTGCGTTTACTGCAGCAGTGAGAGAGACAGGCTTCCAACACTTGAAGAAATGCAACTCGATTTTATTGAACTCTTAACTATCATACATACTTTAACTGTGGATTGACACTATGCTGAGTTGACTGGAGACCTGAGGCTAACCTGACCAGACTATCTGACTACCACATGGTGGATGTTCTAGTTGTTGCTCACGGGCTCTGACTGTCTCAGAGGCTGCATCCCGAGAGAGCGGGAAAACGAGTGCCCTCTGGCTTTATAGTGACTGTGTCCTGTCTGCTGATTGGCTGCTGTGTTCTGTGTGTTCATTGGTCATCCTGTGTGTCAATCAATGTCTGTCTGTGCACCATCATATACCTGTGTGTATATTATGCCAAACCCGTGTGACCTGATAGCCCGGCTGTCCCTCGACAGGTGTGGTCATTGAGGGGGGTGCTGCCCGGTCAGGCCCACTGTTTTTCGGACGAGACATCAAATCTAGGCCCTCATCTGCTCTAGTTAGCAGTCTAAGATCCCACTGCAGCACGGTGGCATAGTGGTTAGCACAGTGGCTTCAGAGCTCCAGGGTCCCAGGTTTGGTTCCAGCCTCAGATCACCGTCTGTGTGGAGTCTGCACAACCTCCCTGTGTCTGCGTGGGTTTCCTCCGGGTGCTCCGGTTTCCTCCCACAGTCCAAAGATGTGCAGGTTAGGTGGATTGGCCATGATAAATTGCCCTTAGTGTCCAAAAAAGATTAAGTGGGGTTACTGGTGATGGGGATAGGGTGGAGGTGTGGGCTTGGATAGGGTGCTGTTTCCAAGGGCTGGTGCAGACTCGATGGGCCGAATGGCCTCCTTCTGCACTGTAAATTCTACGATTCTGAGCATTATGTTTCAGAGTCAGGAAGGTCTCTCCGGTCTGGTCAATATTCATCCTTCAACTAACTGGCATCACACAAAACTGGTTACTTTGTTCATGGCTGTGCTGCTCTTTGTGGGATCTTGCTGTGCACAAACTGGCTGCCGTGTTAACTACATTTCTGAAGGCTGGCTGTGAAGCGCTTTGGGAAATCCTGAGGTTGTGAAAGGCGCTATACAAATGCAAAGCTTTCTGCTTTCTTTCATAGCCAATTGATTCCTCCCAGGCTTTTGGTACGGGCCTGGATTAGCAGTATGGTGAGCACTGGGCCCCTGCCGTGGGGAGAGTCAGCGGGGAACACATCCCAGCTAACTACGACAGGCCCACTGCCATTGAACACTCAATTGCAAACTGATTGGCAGCAGATTAGCTAACACCACTCCAATCCCTTCAGGCACAGCATTGCAGATGTACCGCAGTCCCTGAGTCCAGGTTCAGGGACTGCACCTCCTGTAAGAACCTGGGTTCCCGGGGCAGCACGGTGGCCAGTAGTTAGCACTGCTGCCTCATGGGGCAGAGGACCCGGGCTTTATCCCTGCTCTGGGTCACTGTCTGTGTGGAGTTTGCACATCCGTGTCTGCGTGGGTTTCACCCCCACAACCCAAAGATGTGCAGGGTAGGTGGATTGGACACGATAAATTGCTCGAATTGGGCACTTACGAGTTCCCAGGGAGGGAGGGCGGGGGATGTGCTGCAGAGTCGGGAGGAGGAGTGGGGGGGTGCAACCTCGGTACCGGGGGGTAGGCAGGGTGTGGGGGCAGGAAGAGCTGGAGATCTCAGGTTGCTGATGGAATAGTGCCCCAAGTGGCAGTTTTTCCAAAATTTAATAATTGCACCACCACTGGTGGGAGTGTGTAATTACAGTGTGACATGTTTACATAGGAAGTCTCCATTACACTAATATTTTAGGAATAAATCAACAAACCTCAATGAATTTATATTCCATTGAGGAATAAAAAACTATGTTAGAAACAGTTCAGAGAAAGTTCACTCGACTGGTAACTAGGATGAGGATGTTATCTGAATTGGAAACATTGAGCAGGTTGGGCCTGTATCCATTGCAGTTTAGAAGAATAAGAGACGACATTATTGAAACATAAGATTCTGATAGGATAATAAGAATAGTATTCACAAAGGAGAGGGACAAGACGGATGTTGAGGCTAGGGATGGATGTTTAAATACTCTCGGTCAAGTTGTCATACGGAAGGGGGAAGTTTTGGGTATTCTAAAAGACATTAAGGTGGACAAGTCCCCAGGACCGGATGGGATCTATCCCAGGTTACTGAGGGAAGCGAGGGTCGAAATAGCTGGGGCCTTAACAGATATCTTTGCAGCATCCTTGAGCATGGGTGAGGTCCCGGAGGACTGGAGAATTGCTAATGTTGTCCCTTTGTTTAAGAAGGGTAGCAGGAGGTAGGGTAGGGGCTGGTTTAGCTCACTGAGCTAAATCGCTGGCTTTAAAAGCAGACCAAGCAGGCCAGCAGCACGGTTCGATTCCCGTACCAGCCTCCCCGGACAGGCGCCGGAATGTGGCGACTAGGGGCTTTTCACAGTAACTTCACTGAAGCCTACTCGTGACAATAAGCGATTTTCATTTTTTCATTTCAGGGATAATCCAGGGAATTATAGACCTGTGAGCTTGATGTCAGTGGTAGGCAAACTGTTGGAGAAGATACTGAGGGATAGGATCTATTCACATCTGGAAGAAAATAGACTTATCAGTGATAGGCAGCATGGTTTTGTGCAGGGAAGGTCATGTCTTACGAACCTAATAGAATTCTTTGAGGAAGTGACAAAATTAATTGATGAGGGAAGGGCTGTAGATGTCGTATACATGTACTTCAGTAAGGCGTTTGATAAAGTTTCCCATGGCAGGTTGATGGAAAAAGTGAAATCGTATGGGGTTCAGGGTGTACTAGCTAGATGGATAAAGAACTGGCTGGGCAACAGGAGACAGAGAGTAGTGGTGGAAGGGAGTGTCTCAAAATGGATAAAGGTGACTAGTGGTGTTCCACAGGGATCCGTGCTCGGACCACTGCTGTTTGTGATCTACATAAATGATCTGGACGAAGGTAAAGGTGGTCTGATTAGCAAGTTTGCAGATGATACTAAGATTGGTGGAGTTGCAGATAGCGAGGAGGACTGTCAGAGAATACAACAAAATATAGATAGATTGGAGAGTTGGGCAGAGAAATGGCAGATGGAGTTCAATCCAGGCAAATGCGAGGTGATGCATTTTGGAAGATCAAATTTAAGAGCAGACTATATGGTCAATGGAAGAGTCCTGGGGAAAATTGATGTACAGAGAAATCTGGGAGTTCAGGTCCATTGTACCCTGAAGGTGGCAACGCAGGTTGATAGAGTGGTCAAGAAGGCATACAGCATGCTTGCCTTCATCGGACGGGTATTGAGTACAAGAGTTGGCAGGTCATGTTACAGTTGTATAGGACTTTGGTTCGGCCACATTTGGAATACTGCGTGCAGTTCTGGTCGCCACATTACCAGAAGGATATGGATGCCTTGGAGAGGGTGCAGAGGAGGTTCACCAGGATGGTATGGAGGGTGCTAGCTATGAAGAAAGGTTGAGTAGATTAGGATTGTTTTCGTTGGAAAGTTGGAGGTTGAGGGGGGACCTGATTGAGGTCTACAAAATTATGAGAGGTATGGGCAGGGTGGACAGCAACAAGCTTTTCCCAAGAGTGGGGATGTCAGTTACAAGGGGTCACGATTTCAAGGTGAGAGGGGGAAAGTTTAAGGGAGATGTGCGTGGAAAGTTTTTAACGCAGAGGGTGGTGGGTGTCTGGAACGCTTTACCAGCGGAGGTGGTAGAGGCGGGCACGATAGCACCATTTAAGAAGCATCTAGACAGGTATATGAATGGGCGGGAACAGAGGGAAGTAGACCTTGGAAAATAGGAGACAGGTTTAGAGAAAGGATCTGGATCGGCGCAGGCTGGGAGGGCCGAAGGGCCTGTTCCTGTGCTCTAATTTTCTTTGTTCTTTGTTCTAATCGCTTATTGTCACAAGTAGGCTTCAATGAAGTTACTGTGAAAAGCCCCTAGTTGCCACATTCCGGCGCCTGCTCGGGAGGCTGGTACGGGAATTAAACCCGCGCTGCTGGCCTTGTTCTGCATTACAAGCCAGCTGTTTAGCCCACTGTGCTAAACCAGCCCCTGGTTAAAGGGCGGATGCTGAAAGGATGTTTTGGTAATATTCTTGTCGGATGGCCTGATTTATATTACAAGAGCACTTGGAACTAAATCTATAAACGATTTAATAACATTAACTGTGGGTCAACTATATACAAAACAACAGGTGAATAACAGTATGAACATGTACAAGCAACCTCTCTCTTCCAGCTCTCCAGTCAGTCTGAGGTCAGCTGACTCTAACATTCACATATACCCTAAGGAGACTCCTAGTGTTCAGTCGGTGAATTACAACACAACCATGCTATCACTGCCTTGGGAGAGGATTGAACAAGGGGGGCAGTTTCAAATGTAGGAGTCTCCCATTTAAGAATGGAGAGGAGTAGATTTTAGTTCTTTCGGGGTGAGCAATGGAGGCAGGGGCAGTGAATATTTTTAAGGATGAGTTCGACAAATTATTAATTGACAAGAGCGTGAAAGGGTTATGAGGGGTAAGAAAGGGTAGTGACGGTAATGGTACAGCCATGATCGCATTGAATGATGGTGCTGGTTCGAGGGGCTGCTCCTAACTTGTATGTTTGTGTGTTTGTAAGAAACCCCACTGGGAAAATATTATAATAATGGTTAAATACAGAAGTTTAAGGAGAGTATCAGGTTAAAGGAAGAGCCTTATGATGCTGCCTAAAGCAATAGCAAGACTAAAGATCTGGAGGTTTATTTAAAATCAGCAAAGGATGACCAGGAAATTGATAACTGACAATGGAATAGATGAATAAACCCAACCGAAGTGCCAAAACCAATTGTCAGAGTTCTCCAGGAAATAAAGAAAGGCAGGCTTGCAGTGTTTCAAAACCACGGGACATGTCAGAATCACGGAATGGTTACAGCACAGCACGAGACCATTCAGCCCTTTGTGTGCTGTGCTGACTCTCTGAATGAACCATTTGCCTAGTGGCCACTCCCTCTTTTCTCCCTGTAACCCAACACATCCTCTCTTTGAATGCTTCGATTGAACCTTGTGATCAATGTCGGGATTTCAGATATATTGTATTATACGTGTTGGGCGCAGTAAGGGTTAAAAAGCCTGGGTTTGTGTGTGTGTGCATGACTGCTGCAGTCATGTTTTTAAAAATCCTGTTTTGAAAGGCAACTATGTGTTTGGGAGCCAGAGGTGCAATTAAAGTACCGTAAAAGCTTGGGTGAATGGATTTTTGTTTGGATTAAGATGGTTCCTTGTAGAGCTCCTGGCGGAGAGGAAAGAACTACAAAGGAACTTTGACCTGCTCTCCACCAGGAAAGCAGAGCACCAACTCCGCCAGGCGCGCGGGACCCTGTACGAACACGGAGACAAAGCCAGCCGCCTGTTGGCACACCAGCTGAGAAAGCAGGCAGCCACCAGATAAATTGCGTAAATCAGGGGTACCGGAGGCACGTTGGAAACAGAACCAAAGAAGATTAACAAAACCTTCAAGGCCTTCTACCAAGGGCTGTACACCTCAGAGCCTCCAACGGGGAAGGCTGGGATGACCCGGTTCCTTGATGGACTGGACATACCAGTCGTGGGAGAGGTTAGAAAACGGGACCTGGAAGCACCACTAGCACTGGGAGAGATCATGGACAGCATTAGCTCCATGCAGACGGGGAAGGCGCCGGGACCGGACGGATTCCCGGCGGACTTCTACAAAACATTTGCGACAGCGCTGGCCCCGCACCTGCGGGAGATGTTCACAGACTCGCTAGCTAGGGGCACACTGCCACCCACGTTAGCACAGGCCTCAATCTCGCTGATACCTAAGAAAGACAAAGACCCAACGGAATGTGGGTCATACAGACCCATATCTCTGCTGAACGCAGACGCCAAAATACTGGCCAAAATCCTAGCCAAAAGGCTAGAAGACTGTGTACCTGAGGTGGTCACAGAGGACCAGACGGGCTTCGTCAAAGGTAGACAGCTTACCTCGAACATCAGGCGCCTGCTGAACGTGATAATGACCCCCTCCGGGGAGAGAACACAAGAGGTGATTGTCTCCCTGGACGCAGAAAAGGCCTTCGACAGAGTCGAATGGAAGTCTTTCATTAGATTGTGCTCAATTAGTAAGTTGGTGTAACTATTGGGAGGAGCTAGGGTACCAGGCATTTTCTGAGCGGCAGAGATTGGTCAGTTGCTTTCTGAAAGTCAAACCATGAAGACAGCTTCTGAAGACTCCAGCTGGTGATCCTGCATTGGTGTGACAGGATTCAGGTCTATCTATTAACCCCACCTCAAAGAACATCTCTACACGGCAGCAGGGCAGCACAGTGGTTAGCACTGTTGCTTCTCAGCTCCTGGGTCCCAGGCTCGATTCCCGGCTTGGGGTCACTGTCTGAACGGAGTCTGCACGTTTTCCCCGTGTCTGCGTGGGTTTCCTCCGGGTGCTCCGGGCTTCCTTCCACAAGTCACGAAGATGTGCTGATAGGTGAGTCATAGCCACAGAAACCCAGGGAAACCGGGTGCTAATGGCCACAGACACCACTAGACACTGGACAAAGTGTCATCGGACTCGAAACGTTAGCTCTTTTCTCTCCCTACAGATGCTGCCAGACTTGCTGAGATTTTCCAGCATTTTCCCTTTCGTTTGTTGATAGGTGAATTGGACATTCTGAATTTCCCCTCAGTGTACCCGAACAGGCGCCGGGATGTGGCGACTAGGGGATTTTCACAGTAACTTCATTGCAGTGTTAATGTAAGCCTACTTGTGACAATAAAGATTATTATTTATTATACAGCAAGTATGCCTGGGTCTGCTAACAGTACGTAAAAGTGGATTGAGATCTGAGATGGTTTTGTTGTTTGAATGGAAGTAAAGATGAAATGAAAATCACTTATTGTCACGAGTAGGCTTCAATGAACTTACTATGAACAGCCCCTAGTCGCCACATTCCGGTGCCTGTTCGGGAATTGAACCGTGCTGCTGGCCTACCTTGGTCTGCTTTAAAAGACAGCGATTTAGCCCAGTGTGCTAAACCAGCCCCTCAGTTAAGGTTTATTGTGTCACTTTTTGATGAACATTGTTTAAGGCGTAATTGTCAGCTATGTTAAAGATTTTAACACTCAACGCTTCTCGGTATTTTGGCTAAGATGAGCGTGAGGTCAGGTGCAATGCCTGGATCTGGTATGTCTCTATTCTGGGGACCATGAATTGGATTCAATTTGAATTGGTTTTTGGAGCAGGCAAGGAGCTGGATTAGGGGTTTGCCCCTGTCCACACCCTGAGCTCTGGCTTTGTAACTCTGATAAAGGAGTAATAATAAAAAGGATTTTAATACTGTGTCAGTAATAAAGTTTGTTTTAATTTACCATATCACTAATTCTTTGTGAAATCTCTCCTGGAGCGAGGAATCCTTTCCTCACAGGCTGACAAAAGTAAAATAAAACATTGGGGTTTCTGAGCCACTGTTGGGGTTGTAATAATCTGCCCCCAGAACCCTCTCAGCCAGCGAATTCCACATCTACACCACTCGATGCGTTAAAAGGTTTTTTTTAACTCTTGTCCCTGATCCTTATTCTCAATCCTTGCACCAGTGGGAACAGCTTGTAGCGATCTACTCTGTTCACAACCCAATGATTCTCAATCAGATCTCCTCTCGGCCTTGCTTCTCCCAAGGAAAACCGCCCCACGTCGCCAATCTGCCATCATCACCGAAGTTCCTCATCACCCGAACCATTCTCATGAAACTTTTCTGCTTCCTCACCAATGTCTTCACATCCTTCCGAAGTGTGGCGCTCAGAGCTGGGCGCAATACTCCAGCCAGTGACGTTCTATTTGCAGAGTAGGCACTGTTGACATGCAGGAAGCACAGCTGGCAATTCTTCATGGGCAGCGGATGGTAATAACCAGATTGTAGGAATACTATTGGCTGGGACATCAGGGAGAACTTCCCCTGCTCTTCGTCACAATAACGACATGAGATATTTTCCGTCCACCTGAAACGGCAGACTGGGCCCCAGTTTTAACGTCCCTCCTGAATAACAGGGCCTCTGACAGTGCAGCACCCCCGCCACACCGCATGGAGTGCCAGCCTGGATTTCTGTGCTAAAGTTATGGAGTGGGACCTAACCCAGGAACCTTCAGGGTATGTGGAAAGGAAAAGGTTCGCAAAGCATGGGTCCCTTGGAAACAGGAAAAATCGCAGCAAAGATTAAGGAAAGGACATTAAACAAATATTTTGTGCTCGTCTTCACTGGTGGAAGTTGAAGACAAAGTAGCAGAAACGGTGGAGAACTATAATGAGAGCGAGAAGGAGGCAGATCAACAGTCCGCCAACTCAATTGGTTTTTGGAACTCTCTTCCTCAATAGGAGGAAGCAAAGTCTTTGGTTATTTTTAAGGCCAAGCTGGATAGATTCTTGATTAACAAAGGGGTGAAAGGTTATCAGGGTGTAATGACCCTCATGAAACCCACGGGGACCACTCTATCTCTCTGGGGACTTGTGGAATATGAACTTCCCCGTTAGTGAGCTGCGGCCCATCAGCCGGGACACTTGGGAATAGACGTCTGGACTGGGCCTGGCTGGAACGGAGCTGTAAGCCACGTTGCAGCCTTTACTTTCACTGCCAAATTAAACCTCTTTTGGATTTATCTTCCTGGGCCTTCCGAGCTTTCCTCCTGGCAACAAGAAAACAGCGGTTTCGATCCTGGATCTCCTGACCGCACTAAATTGCCCAACACAAGGATGGGGTCGCTTTTCGGAAGGTGGAGGCCTTTGGTATAGGTGTGGACGATCGGGCCCAGTATTCCGAATGGATGCGGTATTTATTCCAGGCAAATGGTGTTGTTGGAGATTAATGAAATATGTTATACTCCTGATCACCTGCGGAGCCCCGACTTTGAGTGTAATTTTTGAAGAATAAAGGGATTAAGGGTTATGGTGTTCGGGCCGGAAAGTGGAGCTGAGTCCACAAAAGATCAGCCTTGATCTCATTGAATGGCGGAGCAGGCTCGAGGGGCCTGATGGCCGACTCCTGCTCCTAGTTCTTATGTCCTTATGTAATTAAGAGCCACACCTATCTGGAGGCTCCGGACTCAAAAACCTTTAATGAACTTATAGAACTTGTTGCCAATCATTAGAACCCCAATCCGCCGGTAATTATGCAGAGTTATCTCTTCAACAGGCGAACTCCTGGGGAATCGATCCTGGAGTTTTTGACGTGCCTTCGCAGGCACGAGGGCTGTGACTATGGACCCTCCCTCCCTGAGATGCTGAGAGATCGGTTGACGTGTGGCATTAACAAAATGGCGACTCAGAGGAAGCTGTTGGCAGAACCATCCCTGGATCTGAAACAGGCCATAGAGTTGCCGCCCTCCCATGACAACGCGGAAAAGGGAGCTTAGGAATTCCTGGATTACGACAGGCACAGAGTTGGCCGGCCCCCATTCCGACAAGTGACCACCCCCACCCCAAGGATGGGATTGACACGATCCAGTCCCCTCCAAAATAGCGCCGTGATCAGGCCCACTGGCCAAGGGCTGCCACAATCTGAGGATAATGAGGGAATTGTGCACATCTGTGCTGCACCTACGGCCGCAGGAACTGTGGCAGTCGAGGACACCAGAATCGGCAGCGAGCACGCTGCTCTGGTCAGGTGACACAAAGACCCCGCGGGAGCCAGGGCTTTGCACATTGCCCCACCTGAGGAAGACGGCTACATCAGGGCCCCAGAGGAGCCCCATTAAGAATAACACTCCAAGTTAGTGGTCACCCATTGCATATGGAAATTGACACAGAGGCTGCTGTTATAATTATTGGGCATCCAGCACCTGGGTTTGAAAGATACCAAAGCCCAGTTGGCAACATACACCGGCGGACCACTGACCATCATTGGCACCGCAGTGGCCCCGGTGACCCACGGACAGCAGAGGTCCAGCTACCACTGGTCGTGGTGCAGGGACCCGGGCCCTGCCTCCTGGGCCGTAATTGATTACAGCAATTCCGCTTGGACTGGCAACAAAGCAGGATGGGTAATGGCTGTTTGTATGAAGTCCTTGGAAAGCACCCAGACGTTTCCCAGCTAAAATCTGCGTCGACCCAAAGACCCAGCCCAAATATTCTGGGGCCAGTCCGGTCCCGTACGCCCTGCTGTCGAAGGTGGACGATGAGCTGAGCCGCCTGGAGAATCCGTTCCAGTTCGTAGAGTGGGCAGCGCCAGTGGTTCCAGTGCTGAAACCAGACAAGTCCATTTGCCTGTGTGGCGACTATAAGATGACCATCAACAAGGCCTCCCGCCAGGACAGGTGGCCCATGCCATGCGTAGAGGGCCTGTAGCGAAGTTAGCTGGGGGCCACTCCTTCACAAACTGGACATGAACTATGCGTACCTCGAGCTGGAGTTTAATGCATCATCTAGAAAATATGTCACCGTCAAGGTCCACAGGGGGCTGTACAAGTAGGGGATGTCCAGACATTTAAACAGGGCATTAAATACAGACTGCAGGGTCCATTGATAACAAATCTGGCACGATTCCGGTATACTTCCCGGACCACAGCACGAGCTGCATTACTGATGGGCCGACGCCTCTGGATCCGCCTAAGTTTAATGTTCCTGAACCTTGGCAAGAAGGTAGAAAAGAAGCAGGACCTTCAGAAGAAGCACCACGATCATCGAACGTGCGACAGAGAGTTTAAACCTGGGGACATGGTCCACATTTGAAATTTCGGGGACGGTGCCCCGTGGACCATAGTGAAGAGATCAGCACCAGGCGGTCAAGACTGGAGATCGAACGTTGCAAAAACACGTGGACCACCCTCAAAGGCAGGAAGTCTGCCCCAGAGCAAACCACGCTGGACAAATTGGTCCCTTGCCCCCCTCACCCCCCTGTCTGCCATCTGTGAGCCAATGGACCTCCCCCCCCCACCAGAGACCTTGCCCAGGTCAGCAAGATTTGGATGACTCAGCATCTGATGTGGACACGGAAATCTCAGCACTTTCAGAGGATATTATGGTTGGATACGGACCTCCGGCAGGACCCCCTTGGCATTCAGCGCTCCCCTGACCCAGCCCCACAGTTACAAGAAGCACATCCACAGGACAAACAGCGGAGAGCCACTCTACAACCGGCTTCTGAGGGACCTTTGGACTTTGTGGAGGGGGCGAGGAAGAGGGATGTAATAACCCTTGTGAGATCCGTGGGGAAACCCCAATCAATTTCCCCTTGGGGCTCGTGGAGTCTGAGCTCCCCCATTAGTGGGTGGAGGCCCATCAACTGGAACTTATGGAAATCGGAGTATAAAAACTGGGCCGGACTGGGGCCGGCTGGAATGGCCATCCCGTTTGGGACCTTGGAGCCGTAAGCCGCATCGCGGCCTTTAGGTTTCTTGTTGAATTGAACCTCTTTTGAATTTACCTCCTTGGGCCTCCTTGTGGGGGTGGGGGAAGAAATGTGGGAGGTGGGAATGTGGGATGAGGTTACGATCAGGTCAGCCATGATCTGACTGAATGGGAGAGCAGGCCCGAGGGGCCGAGTGGCCTACTCCAGCTCCTAATTCGTATGCTACGTGAAGAGGAGAGGGAGGAACTTCAATTAATATTAGTAAAGGATGTAGTCCTGGAGAAATTAATGAGACTAAAATCCCCGGGACCTGATGGCCTACATACTGGAAACCGGAATGTTAAAAAAGACTTTGGCCTCAATGGGAATATGGTGCCCCATTTGGAGTCTCGTACGTCAGTGAGGAATTAGAATGATAATAATAATCCTTATTGTCACAAGTAGACTTACATTAACACTGCAATGAGGTTACTGTGTAAAACAAGGGTGCGGAATAGATTTGCCAGGGATGTGGGGCTTCAATTTGGGAAGTTAGTGGTGTAGCTGTATTATTGCTGGACCAGTAATACCGACGGCCAGAGTCATTCTCTGGGCACCAGGGTTCGAATCCAGCCAGGGCAAATGGTGCAATTGGAATTCAATAAAAATCTCAAATTCAAGGTCTAACGGTGACCATGAAACCCATTGTCAATTGTAAAAACCCGTCTGGTTCACTGATGTCCTTTAGGGAAGGCAATCTGTCGTCCTTACCCGGTCTGGCCTACACGTGACTCCAGACCCACAGCAATGTGGTTGACTCTCAAATGGCCTCAACCCATGAACGAATTTTTAAAAAGGTTACGTGGGCATATCATAGAGTTTACAGTGCAGAAGGAGGCCATTCGGCCCATCGAGTCTGCACCGGCTCTTGGAAAGAGCACCCTACCCAAGGTCAACACCTCCACCCTATCCCCATAACCCAGTAACCCCACCCAACACTAAGGGCAATTTTGGACACTAAGGGCAATTTATCATGGCCAATCCACCTAACCTGCACATCTTTGGACTGGTCTCCAGAGGAGAGAGGTTAGAGAGAAGATTTGACAGGGGTGTCAAAAATGCGGGGTCAGGACAGAGTAGATAGACAGACAGATTCCCCCCCCCCCCCCCCCCCCGCACCCCCCCCCCCCCCCCCCCCCCCCCCCCCCCCCCTCCCCGACGACGGCGGCAATGCGGATCGCGATTGGGCGGAGAATCGGGGGTCCGGCTGAAATCGAGGTTTATGCCAGCAGTCGAACGAACCAATCTGGTCCACCCCGCCACCCTCATGGGCATCGGGATCAGGATTCACACCCACACGCCAGCGGGAGGATGTTAATGGACACAAACGTTGTCCCAATGACACATCTGCATCCACTTAGCAGGCCTGGAATCAGAGTCTCTGGGCCCTGCTGATCCTTCGGTCCTCTGGGCTGGGAATCGCCTGGGCGGGATTCATGATAAATATCACCAAACGTGTACCTGACATGCCGTGGGCCAACCGGGCAACTCCTTTCAGAATTCCATCTGAGGGCCACCCACCCCCTGCATGTTTCACCACCTGCCAATACCTCCTCGACCGGGCACCCTCCCCGAGACCCCTCAAAACGGGAGACCCCTTAAAATGGGAATTCCCCACTTGGGGAATAGAGACCACCACAGAGACCACCCACCCCCCCCCCCCCCCCCCACACACACACAGATCCACCAGAAAAGAGAGACCCCTGTCTGGAAGCTGCAGAGTAGTCCAGACAGCGGCAGTTGAAGAAACTACAGTTGTAACACGTTCCTGGAAGCACCATGTGCCCGATCCTGGAAAGAGAGCAGCAGTGACCTGTGTTAAACCCTCAGATCCATTCACTGCAACCCATTCATTCACTTCTGGTAGTGGGCTGTGAATGGCGGCTTCCACAATAGTGACCTTGCTTCATTCACCACCCTTCATGGATGAGTAACTCTAACTTACAAACATTGTGGTTTGCGTTCCAGTGAGGCCAGGTGGGTGGGTTGGGGGGGGGGGGGGGGGGGGTAGGGGAAACATTGCTTTGTTCCAGTTTGCCTCCAGCGGCAGAGCATTGGGTTGGATTCTCCAATTTTGAGGCTATGTCCGTAAGGAAGCATCTGGGGCGGAATTCTCCGCTCCCCACGCCGGGTGGGAGAATCGAGGGAGGGCCGGGCGACTCACGAGGGAGGGACACGCCGCCCTGGCAACCCCAGCGATTCTCCCACCCCCTGCTCGGATGAATCTCTGCTCGCTGTTTTTCACGAGCGGCCTGACATTCCCGACCGGTTCACGACGGCGGCAACCACACCTGGTCGCTGCCGGCGTGAACATGGCGCCAAAGTTTCGTTTGTGGCTTGTGGGGGGCGGAGAGGGGAGTGAGCATCATGGCCGTGCTCGGGAGGGGACAGGCCGGCGATCGGTGCCCACTAATCGTCGGGCTGGCGTCTCCAAGCGACACACTCTTTCCCCTCCGCCGCCCTGCAAGATCAAGCCGCCACGTCTTGCGGGGCAGCGGAGGGAAGACGGCAACTGCGAATGCGCGGGCTTGAGCCGGCCAATCTGCGCATGCGCGGCTGACGTCACTTAGACGCCGCCGTCGCGTCATTCTCAGTGGTGCGAGGAGCGGCCTCCGAGGCCGTTGTGAAACTCGGCCGAGTTCACGACGGCCTTCCCGATGCCGCGCGTCAGAAAATCGGCGCCACCCCTGCTCCGCCCGGCAGGGGGGGGGGCTAGCAACCACGCCACATAAAGCCCCCGGCTTTACCTGCACATACGGGCGCAGAACGGCCGGGTCGGTGGCCGTACAACATGGTGCCGGCTATGCACGAACCTGGCCTGCCAGATAATGCCCCCCTGTGAACTCTATCGCCACCCACCCACCCACCCCCCCGGCCAGCGGAACAACTCCCCCCCCCCCCCCCCCCCCGGCCAGCGGAACGACTCCCCCCCCCCCCCGGCTAGCGGAACGACTCCCCACCCCCCCCCCGGCCAGCGGAACGACTCCCCCCCCCGGCTAGCGGAACAACTCCCCCCCCCCCCCGGCTAGCGGAACGACTCCCCAACCCCCCCGCGGCCAGTGGAACGACTCCCCCCCCCTCCCCCCCGGCCAGCGGAACGACTCCCCACCCCCCCTCCCCCCGGCTAGCGGAATGACTCCCCACCCCCCCCCCCGCGGCCAGCGGAATGACTCCCTACCCCGCCGGACTGCGGCGTTGGACACTGTCCGCAGGGAGGTTAAAGAACCCTCAGAGCACAGGCGCCCCACGCCGTCGGGGAGTCGGCCCATCGGGGGCGGTGCATCGGGGGAGGGCCTTCAGGTGACGTCCTGAGGCCGTCCCAACGGCGCGCTCACCAAGGGGGCGGAGAATCCGAAAACAGGTGCCGCCTGCGATTTCGGCTTCAAAACGGTTTCTCCGGCCAATCGACAAATGCGATTTCGCCGTCGGCAATCGGAGATTCCAACCCTAAGTTCCAAAACGGAGAATCCCATTGGAGGAAAGATCGACAACCAAAGTACACAGATTTAAGATAATTAGCAACCGAAGCAATGGAGACGTGAGGAAAACCTGTTTCACACAGCGAGTGGTTTTTTGTTTTTATTTGTTTTTTTTAAAATTTAGATTACCCAATTCATTTTTTCCAATTAAGGGGCAATTTAGCATGGCCAATCCACCTATCCTGCACATCTTTGGGTTGTGGGGGCGAAACCCACGCAGACACGGGGAGAATGTGCAAACTCCACACGGACAGTGACCCAGAGCCGGGATCGAACCTGGGACCTCAGCGTCGTGAGGCAGCAGGGCTAACCCACTGCGCCAATGTGCTGACACAGCGAGTGGTTAACCATTATGTGGAGATGCAGACGTTGGACTGGGGTGGGCACAGTAAGAATTCTTACAACACCAGGTTAAAGTCCAACAGGTTTGTTTTGAATCACTAGCTGAAGGAACTGTGCTCCGAAAGATAGTGAGTGGTTAGGATCTGGAATGTACTGTCTGTGAGTGTGGTGGAGGGAGATTCACACAGCGAGTGGTTAGGATCAGGAATGTACTGTCTGTCAGTGTGGTGGAGGCAGATTCACACAGCGAGTGGTTAGGATGTGGAATGTACTGTCTTTGAGTGTGGTGGAGGCAGATTCAGACAGCGAGTGGTTAGGATCTGGAATGTACTGTCTGTCAGTGTGGTGGAGGCAGATTCACACAGCGAGTGGTTAGGATCTGGAATGTACTGTCTGTGAGTGTGGTGGAGGCAGATTCACACAGCGAGTGGTTAGGATCTGGAATGTACTGTCTGTGAGTGTGGTGGAGGCAGATTCACACAGCGAGTGGTTAGGATCTGGAATGCACTGTCTGAGAGTGTGGTGGAGGCAGATTCACACAGCGAGTGGTTAGGATCTGTAATGTACTGTCTGTGAGTGTGGTGGAGACTGATTCACACAGTGAGTGGTTATGATCTGGAATGTACTGTCTGTGAGTGTGGTGGAGACAGATTCACACAGCGAGTGGTTAGGATCTGGAATGTACTGTCTGTGAGTGTGGTGGAGGCAGATTCACACAGTGAGTGGTTAGGATCTGGAATGTACTGTCTGTGAGTGTGGTGGAGGCAGATTCACACAGCGAGTGGTTAGGATCAGGAATGTACTGTCTGTGAGTGTGGTGGAGACAGATTCACACAGCGAGTGGTTAGGATGTGGAATGTACTGTCTGTGAGTGTGGTGGAGGCAGATTCACACAGTGAGTGGTTAGGATCTGGAATGTACTGTCTGTGAGTGTGGTGGAGGCAGATTCACACAGCGAGTGGTTAGGATCTGGAATGTACTGTCTGTGAGTGTGGTGGAGGCAGATACACACAGCGAGTGGTTAGGATCTGGAATGCACTGTCTGAGAGTGTGGTGGAGGCAGATTCACACAGCGAGTGGTTAGGATCTGTAATGTACTGTCTGTGAGTGTGGTGGAGGCTGATTCACACAGTGAGTGGTTAGGATCTGGAATGTACTGTCTGTGAGTGTGGTGGAGGCAGATTCACACAGTGAGTGGTTAGGATCTGGAATGTACTGTCTGTGAGTGTGGTGGAGGCAGATTCACACAGCGAGTGGTTAGGATCAGGAATGTACTGTCTGTGAGTGTGGTGGAGACAGATTCACACAGCGAGTGGTTAGGATGTGGAATGCACTGTCTGTGAGTGTGGTGGAGGCAGATTCACACAGTGAGTGGTTAGGATCTGGAATGTACTGTCTGTGAGTGTGGTGGAGGCAGATTCACACAGCGAGTGGTTAGGATGTGGAATGTACTGTCTGTGAGTGTGGTGGAGGCAGATTCACACAGCGAGTGGTTAGGATCTGGAATGTACTGTCTGTGTGTGTGGTGGAGGCAGATTCACACAGCGAGTGGTTAGGATCTGGAATGTACTGTCTGTGAGTGTGGTGGAGGCTGATTCACACAGAGAGTGGTTAGGATCTGGAATGTACTGTCTGTGAGTGTGGTGGAGGCAGATACACACAGCGAGTGGTTAGGATCTGGAATGCACTGTCTGAGAGTGTGGTGGAGGCAGATTCACACAGCGAGTGGTTAGGATCTGGAATGTACTGTCTGTGAGTGTGGTGGAGGCAGATTCACACAGTGAGTGGTTAGGATCTGGAATGTACTGTCTGTGAGTGTGGTGGAGGCAGATTCACACAGCGAGTGGTTAGGATCAGGAATGTACTGTCTGTGAGTGTGGTGGAGACAGATTCACACAGCGAGTGGTTAGGATCTGGAATGTACTGTCTGTGAGTGTGGTGGAGGCAGATTCACACAGTGAGTGGTTAGGATCTGGAATGTACTGTCTGTGAGTGTGGTGGAGGCAGATTCACACAGCGAGTGGTTAGGATCTGGAATGTACTGTCTGTGAGTGTGGTGGAGGCAGATACACACAGCGAGTGGTTAGGATCTGGAATGCACTGTCTGAGAGTGTGGTGGAGGCAGATTCACACAGCGAGTGGTTATGATCTGTAATGTACTGTCTGTGAGTGTGGTGGAGGCTGATTCACACAGTGAGTGGTTAGGATCTGGAATGTACTGTCTGTGAGTGTGGTGGAGGCAGATTCACACAGTGAGTGGTTAGGATCTGGAATGTACTGTCTGTGAGTGTGGTGGAGGCAGATTCACACAGTGAGTGGTTAGGATCAGGAATGTACTGTCTGTGAGTGTGGTGGAGACAGATTCACACAGCGAGTGGTTAGGATGTGGAATGCACTGTCTGTGAGTGTGGTGGAGGCAGATTCACACAGTGAGTGGTTAGGATCTGGAATGTACTGTCTGTGAGTGTGGTGGAGGCAGATTCACACAGTGAGTGGTTAGGATCTGGAATGTACTGTCTGTGAGTGTGGTGGAGGCAGATTCACACAGCGAGTGGTTAGGATCAGGAATGTACTGTCTGTGAGTGTGGTGGAGACAGATTCACACAGCGAGTGGTTAGGATGTGGAATGCACTGTCTGTGAGTGTGGTGGAGGCAGATTCACACAGTGAGTGGTTAGGATCTGGAATGTACTGTCTGTGAGTGTGGTGGAGGCAGATTGACGCAGCGAGTGGTTAGGATGTGGAATGTACTGTCTGTGAGTGTGGTGGAGGCAGATTCACACAGCGAGTGGTTAGGATCTGGAATGTACTGTCTGTGTGTGTGGTGGAGGCAGATTCACACAGCGAGTGGTTAGGATCTGGAATGTACTGTCTGTGAGTGTGGTGGAGGCAGATTCACACAGCAAGTGGTTAGGATCTGGAATGTACTGTCTGAGAGTGTGGTGGAGACAGATTCACACAGCGAGTGGTTAGGATCTGGAATGTACTGTCTGAGAGTGTGGTGGAGACAGATTCACACAGCGAGTGGTTAGGATCAGGATGTACTGTCTGTGAGTGTGGTGGAGGCAGATTCACACAGCGAGTGGTTAGGATCTGGAATGTACTGTCTGAGAGTGTGGTGGAGACAGATTTAATGGAGACTTTCAAGAGGGAGATGTTTCATTATCCGAAAGAAGGCTCTGCAGGGCGACGGAGAAAGGGTGGGCGAGTGGGGAGAGGGCGGGGGAGAGGGGAGAGGGCGGGGGGAGTGGGATGGGGAGTGGGGAGAGGGCGGGGAGGAGGCCGGGGGAATGGTAAGAGGGCGGAGGAGAGGGCGGGGGAGTGAGGAGAGGGCGGGGGAGTGGGGGAGTGGGGAGAGGGCGGGGGAGTGGGGAGAGGGCGGGGTAGAGGGGAGGGGGAGGGGGAGAGGGCGGGGGAGTGGGGAGAGGGCGAGGGCGGGGGAGTGGGGACGAGGGCGGGGGGGAGAGGGAGAGGGCGAGGGCGGGGGAGTGAGGACGAGGGCGGGAGGGGAGAGGGCGAGGGCGGGGGGAGTGGGGAGGGGGAGAGGGAGAGGGAGAGAGAGGGGGAGAGGGCGGGGGAGTGGGGAGAGGGAGAGGGAGAGGGAGAGAGAGGGGGGAGAGGAGAGGAGGGG
>NC_052159.1:6297279-6321087 GCF_902713615.1 Scyliorhinus canicula
GAGTGTGGGGGGAGTGTGGCGGGTGAGTGTGGCGGGTGAGTGTAGCGGGGGAGTGTGGCGGGGAGTGTGGCGGGGAGTGTGACGGGGAGTGTGGCGGGGAGTGTGGCGGGGAGTGTGGCGGGGGAGTGTGGCGGGGGAGTGTGGCGGGGGAGTGTGGCGGGGGAGTGTGGCGGTGTGAGTGTGGGGGGAGTGTGGCGGGTGAGTGTGGCGGGGAGTGTGGTGGGTGAGTGTGGCGGGGAGTGTAGCGGGGGAGTGTGGCGGGGGAGTGTGGCGGGGGAGTGTGGCGGGGAGTGTGGCGGGGGAGTGTGGGGGGGAGTGTGGCGGGGAGTGTGGCGGGGGAGTGTGGCGGGGAGTGTAGCGGGGGAGTGGGGGGGGGAGTGTGGCGGGGGAGTGTGGCGGGGAGTGTGGCGGGTGAGTGTAGCGGGGAGTGTAGCGGGGGAGTGTGGCGGGGAGTGTGGCGGGGGAGTGTGGCGGGGGAGTGTGGCGGGGAGTGTGGCGGGGAGTGTAGCGGGGGAGTGTGGCGGGTGAGTGTGGCGGGGAGTGTGGCGGGGGGAGTGTGGCGGGGGAGTGTGGCGGGTGAGTGTGGCGGGTGAGTGTGGCGGGTGTGTGTGGTGGGGGAGTGTGGCGGGGAGTGTGGCGGGTGAGTGTGGCGGGGAGTGTAGCGGGTGAGTGTGGCGGGTTAGTGTGGCGTGGGAGTGGGGAGAGGGCGGAAGGTGTGGGATTGGGGAGAGGGCGGGGGGTGGGGGAGTGGGGAGAGGGCGGGGGGTGGGGGAGTGGGGAGAGGGCGGGGGAGGGTGTGGGGGAGTGTGGCGGGTGAGTGTGGCAGGGGAGTGTGGCGGGTGAGTGTGGCGGGGAGTGTAGCGGGTGAGAACGCCAAGGTCTCTTGCAGCAGCTGGTGCGAATGTGACAGACTAAATTCCCTCCTTCGATAATGTAACCATTCTACAATGCAGCGTTTCTTACTATAATTAGAGTGAGGCCAGGGAATTAATTAACATCAGTGAAGGAAATGTACAGGCGAAATTAGTGAGGCTAAAATATCAACCAATCCCCTGGACTAGTCGTCCTACATACTCGGAGTTTAGCAGTGGTGAAGTTTTGGTTTTGATCTTGCAGAATTTTGGAACGTTTTTGAACGTATTTAACGGTGAACAAAGTGAAGATGTGGAGATGCCCATCCAACCATGATTTTACAAACGGCATTGAAGACGCTGAGCAGACTGCCCAACGTGGCCCAATTGTAACAATAATAATAATAATCTTTATTAGTGTCACAAGTAGGCTTACATTGACACTGCAATGAAGTTACTGTGAAAATCCCCCAGTCGCCACATTCCGGCGCCTGTTCGGGTACACTGAGGGAGAATTCAGAATGTCCAAATTACCTAACACGTCTTTTGGGACGTGTGGGAGGAAACCTGAGCACCCGGAGGAAACCCAAGATGCCCCTTAAATATCACTATCGTCCCTGCTTCCACCATCTCCTCTAGCAGCGAGTTCCAGGCACCCACTACCCCCTGTGTAAAATACTTGCCTCGTACATCTCCTCTAAACCTTGCCCCTCGCACCTTAAACCTATGACCCCCAGTAATTGACCCCTCTACCCTGGGGAAAAGCCTCTGACTATCCACCCTGTCTATGCCTCTCATAATTTTTAACATCAGTGAAGGAAATGTACAGGCGAAATTAGTGAGGCTAAAATATCAACCAATCCCCTGGACTAGTCGTCCTACATACTCGGAGTTTAGCAGTGGTGAAGTTTTGGTTTTGATCTTGCAGAATTTTGGAACGTTTTTGAACGTATTTAACGGTGAACAAAGTGAAGATGTGGAGATGCCCATCCAAATGGGCATCTCCACATCATCTCATAATTTTGTAGACCTCTATCAGGTCTCACCTCAACCTCCGTCGTTCCAGTGAGAACAAACCAAGTTTATTCAGCCTCCATACCTGGTAAATCTCCTCTGCACCCTCTCTAAAGCCTCCACTTCCTTCTGGTAGTGGGCGACCTGAATTGAACACTATACTCCAAGTGCAGCCTAACTAAGCTTCTATACAGCTGCAACATGACTTGCCAATTCTTATACTCAATGCCCCGGCCAATGAAGGCAAGCATGCCGTATGCCATCTTGACTACCTTCTCCACTTGAGTTGCCCCTTTCAGTGACCTGTGGACCTGTACACCTAGATCTCTCTGACTTTCAATACTCTTGAGGGTTCTACCATTCACTGTATATTCCCTACCTGCATTACACCTTCCAAATTGCATCATATCACATTTGTCCGGATTAAACTCCATCTGCCATCTCTCCGCCCAAGTCTCCAAACGATCTAAATCCTGCTGTATCCTCTGACAGTCCTCATCGCTATCCGCAATTCCACCAACATTTGTGTCGTCCGCAAACTGACTAATAGTGACTGTGTAACACCTATGATGCCTGTCATGAAGCAGGATGGGACTATTCACATCTGCGGAGATTTCAAAACCACATTCAATCCAGTTCTATGCATGGATGAGTACCCGCTACCGTTGATTAAGGATTTGTTCGCAGGCCTAGCAGTAGGACAGAGGTTCAGCATGATTGGCCCATTGCAGGGCTATCTGCTAATGAATGTTGCAGCTGAATCCCAACCCCAGCTCACCGTCATCACTTACAAAAAGGCCTATTCCGCATTCCGCTACAAGAGATTGTCTTTGGAATTGTGTCAGCACCGGTTTGTCTTAATGGTCGATGAGCCAGATCTTTCGTGGTCCAGTGTTACCTTGGTTATATGCTGATTACTGCCACCAATGAACAAGAACACTTAAGTAACCTAGAAGTCACATGGCCTACGGTTTGGGTGTCACGGTGGTCAGCTCTGCTGCCTCACAGCTCCAGGGTCCCAGGTTCGATTCCCCGCTGGGTCACTGTCTGTGCGGAGTCTGCACATCCTCCCCGTGTCTGCGTGGGTCTCCTCCGGGTGCTCCGGTTTCCTCCCACAGTCCCAAAGATGTGCAGGTTGGGTGGATTGACCATGATAGGTTGCACCTCAGAGTCCAAACGTTTAGGTGGGGTTACTGGGTTATGGGGTGAGGGTAGAGATTTCGGCCTAAATACGGTGCTCTTTCCAAGGGCCGGTGCAGACTCGATGGGCCGAATGACCTCCTTCTGCACTGTAGATTCTATGATTCAGACATTCCTAAAGTCCATTGAACAGTGAGTTTAACGGGGCTTTTCTCAAGCTGAGAAATATCATTCTAACCAAGGTCACTTTGCCGCTTTACTTGCCCTGGGGAAGACTCGCCCCACTGAGGCCGCAGTTACAGAGATTTCCTGTTGGTGAACTGCAGGCAATTCTCCTCGCAGATTGCAACGCCATTTTATCCAGCAGCCCCGATCTTCACCCACCCGCTTTCAAGCCCCCCCCCTCCCCCCCGTCCTGCTTTTTTGACCCCCCCTCACTACCCCAACCTTGAGGAGGCCCCCAAGAAAATGCCTGCCCACCCCCCCTCTACTTGGCGAGGTCCACCAGGCTTGACCCCTTGCCAGGGTGCTGGGCTGGCAGTGCCAACATGTCAGGGGGGAGAGTCAGGGTGGTGCCACCCTGCCCTGTCCCAGACCGCCCGGAGGACTGCAGTGGCCTGCGAGACACCCCCACCCCCGCCACCGCTCGAGGTGCCGCTACACCTGGTCCATGTTTGTGTGGACCAGTACTAAATGGTGCCGTGGCAAGGTCTCCCAGGCGCGGCTGGTGAGTCCTGGGCACCAGACCAAACCGGTGTCCGGGTGTTTAAATGGGTCGTTAAATGATCGCGCCTGGGTGGAGCAAGTCTCGTG
The DNA here is from genome assembly GCF_902713615.1 of Scyliorhinus canicula. Lineage (NCBI taxonomy): Eukaryota > Metazoa > Chordata > Chondrichthyes > Carcharhiniformes > Scyliorhinidae > Scyliorhinus > Scyliorhinus canicula. The sequence goes on from NC_052159.1 coordinate 6,301,098, forward strand.
TCTCGCGATCGACCCGGCGCCCAGCCCGACTTGGGCTCGTGTGCGATTCACCCGTTGCGCCCGAGTCCGGGCTGGGTGCCTTGGGGTCGCTGACTCGTGCCCATGGTCTCCGTGTCAGGGAAGGCTCAGTCTGACTTATTCCAAACAGCAGGGCTGTGTTTAGATGGTGTGATCGATAGTAAGGGTTTACATAAAGCACCTGAGAAGGTGGAGGCTGGAATGGAGGCTCCAAGACCAACTAATGTAACACAGTTAAGATCATTCCTCGGGTTAATTAACTGCTATGGGAAATTCGTCCCAATGCTGGCAAACCCTACTTAAACCGTTCCAAACCTTGCTGTGCGTGAAACAAGCATGGTAATGGACACCAGAATGTGAAAAAGCACTGAAGGTGTCCTCAGTGTTGGTACATGAAAATGAAATGAAAATCGCTTATTGTCACGAGTAGGCTTCAATGAAGTTACTGTGAAAAGCCCCTAGTCGCCACATTCCGGCGCCTGTCCGGGGAGGCTGGTACGGTAATCGAACCGTGCTGCTGGCCTGCTTGGTCTGCTTTAAAAGCCAGCGATTTAGCCCAGTGAGCTAAACCAGCCCCATTTCAACCCAAGGTTACCATTGCAACTTGCGTGTGATCCCTCGCTGTACAGAGTGGGAGGGGCGGTGCCACACATCCAGGGGAAGAAAGACCAGGAGATTTTACATCATAGAACATAGAACAGTACAGCACAGAACATCGTGTAGCTTATCACCTGCTGAAGCAAATTACACCCGGTTGGAGAAGGAGGCGGCGGGTATTATTTTTTTGTGTGGCAGAATTTCACCAATACCAATATACAAGATGATAAAAGGTGTGGATAAAGTCGGCGTGGAGCGGATGCTTCCTCTTGTGGGGCCATTCTAAAACGAGAGGTCTTGGGATAAGGGCCAGCAAATTTGAAACGGAGTTGAGGAGAAACTACTTCTCCCAAAGGGTTGTGAATCTGTGGAATTCGCTACCCCCGAGTGCAGTGGATGCTGGGACAGTGAGTAAATTTCAGGAGCAGTTAGACAGATCTTTGATTGGCAACGGGTTGAAGGGTTATGGAGTACGGGCAGGACGGTGGAGTTAAGGATGAGATCAACCACGATCGAATAGTGGGGCAGGCTCGATGGGCCGAATGGTCTAATTCTGCTCCTATATCTTATGAAGTCAGAGATGCATTGTCATGTTTGCTTTTGCCAGCTAGTGAGATACCACCCAATAGTGAAAGAAATCTTCAATTCTGCGCAGGTAGAACAGGTTCCAGTGACTGCAGCTCGGTCCCAACAACAGGCCAGGAATGATCCCGTGCTGGGGAAGGTACTGAAGATGGTATTAAAGGGGAGGATAGCGGGAAGGCATCCTGGATTAGTGCCATATGTTTCCGGAAAACACGAGCTGACAGTACAGGCCCGTTGTGGGGGATGAGGGGAATAATTCCTCCAAACTTGCCACAATTGGAACAATTACATGAAGGACACTCAGGATTATTTTGCATGAAGGAACTTGCACGGAGCTACTTCAGATGACCAAGAATTGATGCCCAGATAGAGGAAGAAAGCAGGACTGTGCCAGTCGTGTATGCAGGTAAGGAATTCCCCATTGCACCCTTGGGAGCAGCTCAAAATGCCTTGGCTATGTCTGCACATTGACTTTGCAGGTCCGTACGAGGGGTGCATGTTCATGGTCATCATGGACGCGCACCCTAAGCGGCCGCAGGTGGTCCTGATGAAGTCAACCAGTGTGGAAACACACCATCGCAAAGCTTGATGAGATTTTTTGCCAGATTTGGGAACACAGAACAAATCGTGAGCGACAATGGTCCACAATTCATGGCTCAGGAGTTTGAGGACTATTTAAAGGTCCTTACCACCCATCCGTGCATGATTTAGTCAAAAGGTTTGTCCAGTCTTTGAAGCCTGCACTGAAAGCCTCCAAGGATCAAGGTTGACTACATCACTGCTTGAATAGTTTCTTGGCGATGTATCGAATCACCACACATGCGGCTACTGAGAGTTCCCCTGCTTTACCACGAATGAAGAGGAGGCTGAGAACTACATTTGATCCACTCCTACCACAGGAGATATCCGAGACAGTAGAACGTAATCAGCAGTCGCAAATCCTGAGAAGAGAAGTGACTTCGAAAAGACACTTGTTTCAACAAGGAGAGCAAGTGTCGGCGCACTTGGGTTCCGGCAACGGTATTGACTCAAACTGGTGCTTAATCCTCCACTGTACAAACGGAAGACGAGCGAGTGTGGAGATGGCGTGTCTACCAGAGCTGCCTCAGGAGGAAGCATCATCCATGCTACCAGATCGAATTCAAAGGAAAGGGCGTACCGATTTTAATATGGCAATCTGAGGAGTCAGGCTGTGGGCCCGCTGCGTAACACACGGAGGTAAAGTAGGCAGAGAACAAAGATTCACAGCTTACAAACAAAATAAAACTCTCACGAGCTTTAACAAACCAGACGATTGAATTAAACAAAGTGAGAAAGCTCTCTTGTTTTTTTCCGATACCATGAAAAATGGTGGGAAATGATTCTTGCGCACAATCGGAAGTAAAACTTTTAATTTGCTAAGAAGCTTATTTCAGCCGGAGATCCCCTGGGATAAGCCATATCAAGAGCTCGTGAAAATCCTGGATGATGCAGCTAAGCCGTTGATTATTGCAGAGGTGGAGAAAATATTGTGTAGTTTGTTGCATCTCTACTGTGGCGGTGGCGCAGTGGTTAGCACTGCTGCCTCACGGCGCCAGGGACCCGGGTTCAACTCCGACCTCGAGTCTGTGCGGAGTCTGCACGTTCTCCCCCTGTCTGCGCGAGTTTCCTCCGGGTGCTCCGGTTTCCTCCCACGGTCCAAAGATGTGCGGGTTAGGTGGATTGGCCATGAACAAAACTGTGGTGGTGTTGGTGGTCAATTCAGGGGCTCCAGAGATCGTGACCCCGATCTCTCGCTACGATGAAGTGTTCCGCCGAGCGGGGTCTCCTCAGTACACAGATTGGGGCTGAATGCGGGCTCGGCCGCGCGTCCCCTGATGAGACCCCCTATCCAACCCGAGTGCCGTTTTATGGCATTGCTGGAAAACACGCGGCTAAAGACGCTCGCCATGGGACTTTGTTCCCATTTAGTTAAAATGCGCTCTTTGAGTATTGTTCGGGTAACTGGGGAGGGTGGGGGGGGGGGGCACGTTAGCACAGTGGTTAGCACTGTGGCTTCACATCTTCAGGGTCCCAGCTTCGATTCCTGGCTTGGGTCACTGTCTGTGCGGAGTCTGCACGTTCTCCCCGTGTCTGCGTGGGTTTCCTCCGGGTACTCCGGTTTCCTCCCACAGTCCAAAGCTGTGCGGATTAGATAGATTGGCCGTGCTAAATTGCTATTTAGTGTCCGGGGACGTGCAGGTTAGGTTCTGGGGTTATGGGATAGGGCGGAGTGAAGTGCCCTTTCGAAGGGTCAGTGGGCCGAATGGCCTCCTTCTGCACTGTAGGGATCCTATGAAAAAGGAGATGGAGACACTGGAGCAGATGCAATAAAGATTTACAGGGCCGAAGCCAAGCTGAGAGGCTCCAGCTATCAGCAATGATTGATCAGCCTAGGGCTCTCCTGGAGTATCTACAGAATCAAAAGAGGATTGCAGCGCAGACAGAGAGCCATCAGCTCAATGTTCATCCAGCCAGACCAGGGCTTGATTCATTGTTGGTTTTCCTGGAATTTATAGATATCTGATCCTTTCCTGTCAAGTGAAAATTGATGCCACATAATTATTGAGCAAGTCTGCCATTTCCCCCTGTGATATTTCCTGTATCCTTTAGGCTCACATTATCCTCTTGTTCTTCAAAAAACCGTTTTATTAATATTGATCAATGCCCCAGATTTATTTTCTGTTTTGAAGCTCTGACTGCTTTCTCTGTTTTCTGTTGCTGTTCTTTATTTTTGTTTTATTCGTTCATGGGATAATGGTGTCGCTGGCTAGGCCGGCATTTATTGCCCATCCCTAGTTGCCCTTCAGAAGGTGGTGGTGAGCTGCCTTCTTGAACTGCTGCAGTCCCTGAGGCGTAGGCACACCCACTGTGCTGTTAGAGAGGGAGTTCCAGGATGTTGCCCCAGCGACAGTGAAGGAACGGCCGATATTTTTCCCAGTCAGGGTGGTGAGTGACTTGGAGGGGAATCTCCAGGTGGTGGGGTTCCCAGGTATCTGCTGCTCTCGCCCTTCGAGATGATAGTGATCATGGGTTTGGAAGGTGCTGTCTAAGGAGCCTTGGTGAGTTACTGCAGTGCATCTTGTAGATGGTACCTGGGAATCCAAATTGCCCACGACTGGACACGGATCCACAAATGGAACTTGACCAGTCTGGTGGAGGAAGTTAAAAAGGACCTGCTGAGGTGGGTCACGCTCCCACTCTCCCTGACGGGAGGATGCAGAAGATCAAAATGAACGTACTGCCCAGGTTCCTCTTCCTGTTCAGATCTCTCCTGATCTACATATCCAAGGCCTTCTTTAACAAATTGATCATGGCGTTTGTTTTTTAGTGGGGGGGGGGGGGGGGGGGGGGGGGTGGCCGGAAGAGTCCAAGGATTCCCAAAAGGTTTCTACAAAGAAAAAGAAGTATAGGGAACCTGGCCTCCCAAGCCTGCAATACTACCACAGGCCAGCCACAGCAGAGAGTGTGAGGGGATGGGTAAGGGAGTCGGAAGCAGAATAATAATAATCTTTATTGTCAGGAGTAGGCTTACATTAACACTGCAATGAAGTTACTGTGAAAATCCCCTAGTCGCCACACTCCAGCGCCTGTTTGGGTACACAGAGGGAGAATTCAGGATGTCCAAATTACCTACCAGCTCTTCTTTTGGGACTTGTGGAAGGAAACCGGAGCACCCATAGGAAACCCACGCAGACATGGGGAGAACGTGCAGACTCCGCACAGAGCCAGGAATCGAACCTGGGACCCTGGCGCTGTGCTACTGTGCTGCCCATATGGGTGGAGGAGAGTTCCTGCATAGGGACGTTCCTCGCCACGGCGGCTCCCCCGGCCCCACCAGCCAAACACTCAACAAGCCCAGTGGTGGCAGCCACACTCCGAACCTGGAATCAACCGAGGCAACACTTCACCCTGACTGAAATGTCCACCATGTTCCCCATCTGCGGTAATCACAGCTTCACACCAGCCACGATGGACACCACCTTTGAGAGATGGAGACAGTACGGGGCAACGCTGACTGTTAGGGACTTCTATACGGTGGACAGACCAGTGACATTAGAGGAACTGACAGAAAAACATACAACTACCCAACGGGAACGAACTGCGACACCTACAGATAAAGAACTTCATCCGTGAGGAGACGACAACAGACCCACGGACCTGAAGCACACAGTATTAGAGGAACTGGTGAACGTGGGCAACCTGGGTGGGGGAGCTGAGGGGGCCTGTTTGGGCGACTATTAGAGAGGACACGCTCTGTGCTGGATGGAAAGTGGGAGGAAGAAGTTTGGGCAGCACGGTAGCACAAGTGGATAGCACTGTGGCTTCACAGCGCCAGGGTCCCAGGTTCGATTCCCGGCTTGGGTCACTGTCTGTGCGGAGTCTGCACGTTCTCCACGTGTCTGCGTGGGTTTCCTCCGGGTGCTCCGGTTTCCTCCCACAGTCCAAAGACGTGCAGGTTACCATGGTGGCCCTGATAAATTGCCCTTACTGACCAAAAAGGTGCAGACTCGATGGGCCGAGTGTCCTCCTTCTGCACTGTATGTTCTATGTTACCTATGTTACCAGGGGCTGGTTTAGCTCACTCGGCTAAATCACTGGCTTTTAAAGCAGACCAAGCAGGCCAGCAGCACGGTTCAATTCCCGTACCGGCCATCACGAACAGGCGCCGAAATGTGGCGACTAGGGGCTTTTCACAGTAACTTCATTGAAGCCTACTTGTGACAATAAGCGATTTTCATTTTCATTTCATTTATCATGTTCTAAGAACTAGGGATAGGAATAGGTTTGGGACTCTGGAATGAAGCACTGAACAGAGCTAACTCCACCTCCACAAGGCTCAGCCTCATGCAGTTCAAACCAGAACTGTCAAGTGAGAGCACCTTTTACAAATGGGTGTGTATATAAATATCTGTAGTGAGAGTACCTTTAAGAAATGGGTGTTCATTACTGCAGTGATAGATAGATAGAACATACAGTACAGAAGGAGGCCATTCGGCCCTTCGAGTCTGCACCAACCCAGTTAAGCCCTCACTTCCACCCCATCCCCACAAATAACCCCTCCCAACCCTTTTGGACACTAAGGGGCAATTTATCATGGGCAATCCACCTAACCTGCACGTCTTTGGACTGTGGGGGGAAACCGGAGCACCCGGAGGAAACCCACGCAGACACGGGGAGAACATGCAGACTCCTCACAGACAGTGACCCAGCGGGGAATCGAACCTGGGACCCTGGCACTGTGAAGCCACAGTGCTACCCTGCTGCCCCGTGTTGTTGTAAATATAATGAAAATGTGAAAAAGGAGACTAAAAATATTTATCAAAAAAAAGATAGTTGAGGGTTGAGGTCAGAGAGTGGGTGGAGCTGGGCTGTCTGTCAGTTTCAGGCTGTTTGCTGCAGGGTGTGTTTTAGTTTCATTTTCAGTGTTGGAGCTGAAGCCAGACAGAGCAGGCGCACTGCTGTTCTCTCTGCCATCAAAAGACTATCTCTTGATCATTTGGTGAATTCAGAATTATAAATGTTTTCAGTAGTGACTTTAACCTGATTTGCTTCTGGTAAAAGGTATTTTAAGTCGTATGGATGTTAAAAGGAAAGCTTAAAGGATTACTTAGTGTTGTAGTCTTTGGGGGTTGTATTTGAATTAATGGTTGCTAAGATGTACACGGTATGTTTGAAAAAGGTTAACTTGCGTTCATAGAATAATCATTGTTTTTCTTTAAAAAATACGTTTCCATTTCTGCTGTACCACGTCTGTAGAGTGGGCCGTGTGCTCCATATAACCACAATCTATTAAAAAGTTGTGGGTCAGGTGAACTCCATGGTACACTTTGCGGTTCTCTAAACCCTGGCCCATAACAGAACCCAAATTAACAGGTTCTTCCCGGAGGTGGAGAACAAGTGCGAACGGTGCCAAGGAGGCTCAGCCAACCATACCCACATGGTCTGGGCATGTCCCAAACATGTCAGCTTCTTTGAAGCAATGTCCAAGGTTGTAGGGGTGAGGATGAGGGTAGAGCCGTGCCCGGGAGTGGCTGTCTTTGGGGTATCGGACCAGCCGGGACTCTTCATGGCCGATGCCCGTGCCTTTGCCCTCCCTAATTGCCCGGCGGAGAATCCTGCTCAGCTGGCGGTCAGCAGCACCACCCACAGCTGCAGGCTGGCTGGCAGACACGGAGAAATTAACTTCGTCATCCGGGGGTCAGAAGAGGATGTGTACAAGATGTGGAAGCCATTCACCAACCTGTTCCAGGACCTGTTTGTAGCCAACTGCCAGTTGAGGGGGTGGGGGGTGGTGAGGGGGAGAGGGGGGCGGGGGGATGCACGAGGGGGCTCTGCAAAGGGGCCACAAAAGTGCCAAAGAATGGGGGGGGAGGAAGGGGGAGGGAAGGACGGAAACTGCCAGGGCAGATGCCAGAGGGGCCGAGAGTAAGGCCACAGAGAAAGGACCCGACGGCAGGGTCAAAAGATCCCAGGTCAGAACGGGAGGGGAGGGGGGCAAGCACAGGCCGAACTAACCCCCCCACCCCCCCAAGAAACGTGTAAATAAAATTGGCAAACGAGCCGAACCATTGTACATCAGGGGTGGACACGGATAGAGCCGAGATAGTCACATGTAATGCCTCACTCTCCCAACTTTGTTGATGGGGCTGACACGTGTAAATAACCAAAATCCTGAAAATATGTGGAGATGCCGGCGTTGGACTGGGGTGAGCACAGTAAGAAGTCTTACAACACCAGGTTAAAGTCCAACAGGTTTGTTTCAAATCACTAGCTTTCGGAGAACTGCTCCTTCCTCAGGTGAATGAAGAGGTTTGTTACAGCAACATATATATAGACAAATTCAAAGATGCAAGACGATACTTAGACTGCGAGCATTTGCAGGTAATTAAGTCTTTACAGATCCAGAGAGAGGGCTAACCCCAGGTTAAAGAGATGCGAATTGTCTCAAGCCAGGGCAGTTGGTCGGATTTCGCAAGTCCAGGCCAGATGGTGGGGGATGAATGTAATGCGACGTGAATCCCAGGTCCCGGTTGAGGCCGCACTCATGTGCGCGGAACTTGGCTATAAGTTTCTGCTCTGCGATTCTGCGTTGTCGCACGTCCTGAAGGTCGCCTTTGAGAACGCTTACCCGGAGATCAGAGGCCTATCTCTTCATTCACCTGAGGAAGGAGCACTGCTCCGAAAGCTAGTAATTTGAAACAAACCTGTTAGACTTTAACCTAAGACTTCTTACTGAAAATATGTAGTATAGAATGCGACGTTAACAAAACACTTAAAACAGGCTGGGGGGGGGGGGGGGGGGGGGGAGACGAAAGTGTGGGGGGAATTAGTTGATACTGGTGAGGGGGAAGGGCGAGTGTGTGGGGGTAATTAGTTGATTCTGGTGAGGGGGAGGGGCGAGGGTTATTCCTGCTATATAGTATACATGGATTTTAGTAAGGCGTTTGATAAGGTGCCCCATGGTCGGCTCATGCAGAAAGTAAGGAGGTGTGGGTTAGAGGGAAATTTGGCCGATTGCATCAGTAACTGGCTATCACATAGAAGACAGAGGGTGGTGGTAGATGATAAATTTTCATCCTGCAGCCCAGTTACCAGTGCTGTACCACAGGGATTAGCGGTGGGTCCTCTGCTATTTGTGATTTTTATCAATGACTTGGAGGAGGGAGCTGAAGGTTGGGTTAGTAAATTTGCTGATGACGTCAAGATTGGTGGAGTAGTGGATAATGTGGAGGGCTGTTGTAGGCTACAAAGAGACACTGATAGGATGCAGAGCTGGGCCGAAAAATGGCAGATGAAGTTCAACCCTGATAAGTACGAGGTGATTCATTTTGGTAGGACAAATTTGAACTCGGATTACAGGGTTAATGGCAGGGTTCTGAAGAATGTGGAGGAGCAGAGAGATCTCGGAGTTCATTTCCATAGATCTCTGAAAGTTGCCACCCAAGTGGATAGAGCCGTGAAGAAAGCCTATAGTGTGTTAGCGTTTATTAACAGGGGGATTGAGTTTAAGAGCCATGAGGTAATGCTGCAACTGTACGACCTTGGTGATGAGCCATCAATTGTACGAGAGACGAGTTGCTTTACAAAAGTTAGGCTTTAATAAACTAGAACTTTAGCCCTGCGGTCGTCTACAATAAAATGGACGACCGCCGGACGTTTGACTATTTATACCTCGGCAAGGAGGCACGGTTAACTCAGCCTCTCGACCAATCGGTCGAGAGGCACATGACCGACCAGGGCCAATGGTAAGCCGGTGTTCTGCCCAAATAGCAGACAGGTATGCAAATCATATCACCACATTCACCCCTTGCGGAGAAAGAAGCCGGGGTGGGGGGGGGGGTGGGGGGGTGGGGGGTTATGAGCGAGAGCCGGGGTGGGGGGGGGGGGGGGGGAGAGAGAACTGGTGATATGAGTAGCAGCCGGGAGGACAAAAATGTTCTCTCCTTTTATCGAATTTGGGGGCTTCCCACTGGCCCAGACAATAAGCAATGTTACACAAAGTCCCAACAAAGTCCATGGAGCTGTTGAAATTTAGATCGATTCGATCAGTCTTTTCATGGCCCGTGACGTTCTGGCAGACCGCCGCAGCGGAGGAGGTGACGTCAGTTCAGCCGATGGTGGTGGTTCCGCTGACGTCCTGGAGTCCGGGAGCGATGGTCCTTGAATAGTCTCCGTCACCCGAGCTGGCTGTGGAGACGCCATGGATGGGGAAGGGGGAACCTGAGTGGGGCGCTGGGGGGAAAAAAACAGGGGGGGGGTCTGTGGTGAAGGGGGGGAAGGCCGCACGCCGGCGGGTGCCAGGTCCCGGAGGGAGACCGTGTCCTGCCGACCGTCGGGGTACTCCACATACGCATACTGCGGGTTAGCGTGGAGTAACTGGACTTGTTCCACCAACGGGTCGGACTTGTGCACCCGCACATGCTTCCGGAGCAAGATGGGTCCGGGGGCGGCCAGCCACGTCGGGAGAGGGGATCCGGAGGATGACTTCCTGGGGAAAACAAGAAGACGTTCATGAGGTGTCTGATTAGTTGCGGTACAGAGGAGTGAGCAGATAGAATGTAGGGCATCGGGGATCACCTCTTGCCATCGGGAAATAGGGAGATCTCCGGACAGGAGGGCCAGTAGTATGGTCTTCCAGATGGTACCATTCTCCCACTCAACCTGTCCGTTACCCCGGGGGTTATAGCTGGTCGTCCTGCTAGAGGCAATGCCCCTGCTGAGCAGGAATTGACGCAGCTCGTCGCTCATAAAGGAGGACCCCCGATCACTGTGTATGTACGCGGGGTAGCCGAACAGTGAGAAGATGGAGACGAGGGCCTTAATGACGGTCGACGTGGTCATGTCGGGACAGGGAATGGCGAAGGGGAAGCGGGAGAATTCGTCAATTACTGCCAGGAAATAAATGTTGCGGTTGTTAGAGGGAAGGGGTCCCTTGAAGTCAATGCTGAGACGTTCGAAGGGGCGGGATGCTTTGATCAGGTGTGCGCGCTCAGGGCGGTAGAAGTGCGGTTTGCACTCGGCGCAGATGTGGCAGTCACGGGTTACTGTCCTGACTTCCGCGATGGAGAAAGGCAGGTTGCGGGCCTTAATGAAGTGGTAGAGGCGGGTCACCCCTGGATGGCAGAGGTCCGCGTGGAGGGAGCGGAGGCGTTCTATCTGCGCGCTGGCGCAGGTACCGCGGGACAGGGCATCAGGAGGCTCATTGAGCTTCCCAGGACGATACAAGATCTCATAGTTGTACGTGGACAACTCGATCCGCCACCGTAAGATCTTGTCATTCTTGATCTTGCCCCTTTGTGCATTATCAAACATGAAGGCTACTGACCGTTGGTCTGTGAGGAGGGTAAACCTCCTGCCGGCCAAATAGTGTCTCCAATGTCGCACAGCTTCGACTATGGCTTGGGCTTCCTTTTCCACAGAGGGGTGGCGGAGTTCGGAAGCCTGGAGAGTTCTGGAGAAGAAGGCCACGGGTCTGCCCGCTTGGTTCAGGGTGGCCGCCAGAGCAACTTCTGATGCGTCGCTCTCGACCGGGAAGGGGAGGGACTCGTCGATGGTGCGCATCGTGGCCTTTGCGATGTCCGCTTTGATGCGGCTAAAGGCCTGGCAGGCCTCTGTCGACGGCGGGAAGGTTGTGGTTTGAATGAGGGGACGGGCCTTGTCGGCGTAGTTGGGAACCCATTGGGCGTAGTAAGCGAAGAACCCCAGGCAGCGTTTGAGGGATTTGAGGGAGTTGGGGAGAGGGAGTTCCATCAGGGGGCGCATGCGTTCGGGGTCGGGGCCTATCACTCCTTTACGCACTACGTAGCCGAGGATGGCTAGACGGTCGGTGCTAAACACGCACTTATCCTTATTGTATGTGAGGTTAAGGAGTTTTGCGGTTTGGAGGAATTGCTGGAGGTTGGCGTCATGGTCCTGCTGATCGTGGCCGCAGATGGTGACATTATCAAGATACGGGAATCTTCAAAATTGTAGTTTATTAAATTGATGTGCCATCAATTGTATGAGAGACGAGTTGCTTTACTAAAGTTAGGCTTTAATAAACTAGAACTTTAGCCCTGTGGTCGTCTACAATAAAATGGACGACCGCCGGACGTTTGACTATTTATACCTCGGCAAGGAGGCACGGTTAACTCAGCCTCTCGACCAATCATATCACCACACTTGGTTAGACCACATTTGGAGTATTGTGTGCAGTTCTGATCACCTCATTATAGGAAGGATGTGGAAGCATTGGAAAGGGTGCAAAGGAGATTTACCAGGATGCTGCCTGGATTGGAGGGTAGGTCTTATGAGGAAAGGTTGAGGGATTTTCTCATTGGAGCGACGGAGGTGACTTAATTGAGGTGTATAAGATGATGAGGGGGATAGATAGAGTGGACGTTCAGCGACTTTTCCCTCAGGTGGATGTAGCTGTTACAAAGGGACATAACTATATGGTTCATGGTGGAAGATGTAGGAGGGATATCAGAGGTAGGTTCTTTACTCAGAGAGTGGTTAGGGCATGGAACGCACTCCCAGCTATGGTAGTGGAGTCGGACACTTTAGGACCTTTCAAGCGGTTATTGGATAGGCAAATGGAGTGCACTAGAATGATTGGGAGGAGGTTGACTTGATCTTAGTTTCAGACTCGTTCGGCACAGCATCGTGGGCCGAAGGGCCTGTATTGTGCTGGTCAGTTCTATGTTCTATATGCTAATGTATCATCTTTCCATACATTATTTAAAGAAAAAATTAAAATCTCAATGTAAATATTTCAAAAATAAATTACTAAATAACAATGAAAGGGGTCGGAGGGGGCTTGTATGGAGTGTAAACAGCTGGCTGAAACATTCTGTTTCTGTGCTGTCAGTGCAATGCAATGTTCAGTCAGGCCACAAGAGGACACCTGCACTGCGAGGAAGGCCCTGTAATGAACCTCATTGATGCCTGTCTAAGAGCCTTTCCTTTTGAAACTGAATTGCAGCTGAATAAATGTTTACCGTTGTCCCCGGCTCTCTTGGGGGGAATCTCTCCTGGTGTGTGTTTGTCTTTGTGAGGCGGGGCAGTGAGGCACTTGCTGGCTCTGAATGATTATCCAGCATCGCTTTCACTGGGACCTTAATACTTCAGTGACAAGGCCTCTTCATCAAACTGCTCAGGCTCCGCTTTGAGGAAGGTTGATGAATAAACCATGGGAACGTTCAAAGTTGACGCTCCGAAGCAGCCTCCTCTCTCAGTCGCCAAATTTCCCACCTTCAAGATTTGATCTTTCTCTTAGGAACACAGCACAATGCAGTGAAGGAGGCCATTCAGCCCATCAAGTCTGTGCCAGCTCCTTCGATGAGCAACTCAGCCAAACCCGCTGCCCTGTTCTTCCCATATCCCTGTAGGTTTTCCTTCCCCTATACCATAGGAAGGATGTGATTGAGCTAGAGAGGGTGCAGAGGAGATTCACCAGGATGTTTCCTGGGCTGCAGCGTTTCAGCTATGAAGAGAGGCCAGTTAGGCTGGGGGTGGATTTCTTAGAGCAGAGACGGCTGAGAGGGAACCTGATTGAAGTGTATAAAATTGTGACAGACATAGATAGGAAGAAAATATTCCCAAAACTTTTCCCAACGCTTTCCGGATCCTCCATTACTCCCTCGAGCTCCGCCTTCCGGATCCTCCGTTACTCCCTTGGGCAGTGAATTCCGGATCCTCCATTACTCCCTCGAGCTCCGCCTTCCGGATCCTTCGTTACTCCCTCGGGCACCGCCATCCGGATCCTCCGTTACTCCCTCGCGCAGCACCTTCCGGATCCTCCGTTACTCCCTCGGGCAGTGAATTCAGGATCCTCCGTTACTCCCTCGGGCAGTGAATTCCAGATCCTCCGTTACTCCCTCAGGCAGCACCTTCCGGATCCTCCGTTACTCCCTCGGGAAGCGCCATCCGGATCCTCCGTTACTCCCTCGGGCAGTGAATTACGGATCCTCCGTTACTCCCTCGGGCAGCACCTTCCGGATCCTCCGTTACCCCCTCGGTCAGCACCTTCCGGATCAACCATTACTCCCCCGGGCAGTGAATAACGGATCCTCCGTTACTCCCTCGGGCAGCACTATCCGGATCCTCCGTTACTCCCTCTGGAAGAGCCATCCGGATCCTCCGATACTCCTTTGGGCAGCACCGTCCGGATCCTCTGTTACCCCCTCGGGCAGTGAATTCCGGATCCTCCGTCACTCCCTCTGGCAGCGCTATTCGGATCCTGCATTACTCCCTCGGGCAGCACCTTCCAGATCCTCCATTACTCCCTCGTGCAGTGAATTCCGGTCCTCCGTTACCCCCTCGGACAGCGCCATCCGATTCCTCCGTTACTCCCTTGGGCAGCGCCATCCGGATCCTCCGTTACTCCCTCGCGCAGCACCTTCCGGATCCTCCGTTACTCCCTTGGGCAGAAACTTCCGGATCCTCCGTTACTCCCTCGGGCAGTGAATTCAGGATTCTCCGTTACTCCCTCGAACAGTGAATTCCGGATCCTCCGTTACTCCCTCGAACAGTGAATTCCGGATCCTCCGTTATTCCCTCGGGCAGTGAATTCCGGATCCTCCGTTACTCCCACGGGCAGTGAATTCAGGATTCTCCGTTACTCCCTCGGGCAGCACCATCCGGATCCTCCGTTACTCCCTCGGGGAGCACCTTCCGGATCCTCCGTTACTCCCTTGGGCAGCACCTTCCGGATCCTCCGTTACTCCCTCGGGCAGCACCTTCCGGATCCTCCGTTACTCCCTCGGGTAGCACCTTCCGGATCCTCCATTACCCCCTCGGGCAGCACCATCCGGATCCTCCGTTACTCCCTCGGGAAGCGCCATCCGGATCGTCCGATACTCCCTCGGGCAGCACCTTCCGGATCCTCCGTTACTCCCTCGTGCAGTGAATTCCGGATCCTCCGTTACTCCCTTGGGCAGCACCTTCCGGATACTCCGTTACTCCCTTAGGCAGTGAATTCCGGATCCTCCGTTACTCACTTGGGCAGCACCATCCGGACCCTCCGTTACTCCCTCGGGCAGTGAATTCCGGATCCTCTGTTACTTCCTCGGGCAGCACCTTCCGGATTCTCCGTTACTCCCTCGGGCAGTGAATTCCGAATCCTCCGTTACTCCCTCGGGCAGTGAATTCCGAATCTTCCGTTACTCCCTCGGGCAGTGAATTCCGAATCCTCCGTTACTCCCTCGGGCAGTGAAGTCCGGCTCCTCCGTTTCTCCCTCGGGCAGTGAATTCCGAATCCTCCGTTACTCCCTCGGGCAGCGCGATCCGAATCCTCCGTGACTCCCTCGAGCAGCACCATCCGGACCCTCCGTTACCCCCTCGGGCAGCACCTTCCGGATCGTCCGTTACTCCCTCGGGCAGTGAATTCCGGATCCTCCGTTACTCCTTCGGGCAGCGCCATCCGGATCCTGTGTTACTCCCTCGGGCAGTGAATTCCGGATCCTCCGTGACTCCCACGGGAGCACCTTCCGGATCCTCCGTGACTCCCACGGGAGCACCTTCCGGATCCTCCGTTACCCCCTCGGAAAGTGAATTCCGGATCCTCCGTTACTCCCTCGGGCAGTGAATTCCGGATCCTCCGTTACTCCCTCGGGCAGTGAATTCCGGATCCTCCGTTACTCCCTTGGGCAGCGCCATCCGGATCCTCTGTTACTCCCTCAGGCAGTGAATTCCGGATCCTCCGTTACTTCCTCGGGCAGCGCCATCCGGATCCTCCGTAACTCCCTCGGGAAGTGAATTCCGGATCCACCGTTACTCCCTCGGGCAGTGAATTCCGGATCCTCCGTTAGTCCCTAGGGTAGCGCCATCCGGATCCTCCGTAACTCCCTCGGGCAGCACCTTCCGGATCCTCCGTTACTCCCACGGGAGGACCTTCCGGATCCTCCATAACTCCCTTGGGCAGTGAATTCCGGATCCTCCGTTACTCCTTCGGGCAGTGAATTCCGGATCCTCCGTTACTCCCTCGGGCAGTGAATTCCGGATCCTCCGTTACTCCCTCGGGCAGTGAATTCCGGATCCTCCGTTACTCCTTCGGGCAGTGAATTCCAGATCCTCCGTTACTCCCTTGGACAGCGCCATCCGGATCCTCCGTTACTCCCTCGGGCAGCAACTTCCGGATCCTCCGTTACTCCCTCGGGCAGCAACTTCCGGATCCTCCTTTACTCCCTTGGGCAGCCCCACCCGGATCGTCCGTTACTCCCTTGGGAAGCTCCATCCGGATCCTCCGTTACTCCCTCGGGCAGCACCTTCTGGATTCTCCGTTACTCCCTCAGGCAGTGAATTCCGGACCCTCCGTTACTCCCTCGGGCAGCACCTTCCGGATCCTCCGTTACACCCTTGGGCAGCACCTTCCGGATCCTCCGTTACTCTCTCGGGCAGTGAAATCCGGATCCTCCGTTACTCCCTCGGGCAGTGCCATCCGGATTCTCTGTTACTCCCTCGGGCAGTGAATTCCGGATCATCTGTTACACCCTCGGGCAGTACCATCCGGATATTCCGTTATTCCCTCGAGCAGTGATTTACGGATCCTCCGTTACTCCCTCGGGCAGCGCCATCCGGATCCTCCATCACTCCCTGGGGCAGTGAATTCCGGATTCTCCGTCACTCCCTGGGGCAGTGAATTTCCGGATTCTCCGTTACTCCCTCGGGCAGCGCCATCCGGATCCTCCATAACTCCCTTCGGCAGTGAATTCCGGATCCTCCGTTACTCCCTTGGGCAGTGAATTCTGGATCCTCTGTTACTTCCTCGGGCAGTGAATTCCGGATCCTCCAGTACTCCCTCGGGCAGTGAATTCCGGATCCTCCGTTACTCCCTCGGGCAGTGAATTCCTGATCCTCCGTTACTCCCTTGGGCAGCTCCACCCGGATCGTCCGTTACTCCCTTGGGTAGCTCCATCCGGATCCTCCGTTACTCCCTCGGGCAGCACCTTCTGGATCCTCCGTTACTCCCTCAGGCAGTGAATTCCGGACCCTCCATTACTCCCTCAGGCAGCACCTTCCGGATCCTCCGTTACTCCCTCGGGCAGCGCCATCCGGATCCTCCGTTACACCCTTGGGCAGCACCTTCCGGATCCTCCGTCACTTCCTCAGGCAGTGAAATCCGGATCCTCCGTTACTCCCTCGGGCAGTGCCATCCGGATTCTCTGTTACTCCCTCGGGCAGTGAATTCCGGATCCTCCGTTACTCCCTCGGGCAGTGAATTCCGGATCATCTGTTACACCCTCGGGCAGTACCATCCGGATATTCCGTTATTCCCTCGAGCAGTGATTTCCGGATCCTCCGTTACTCCCTCGGGCAGCGCCATCCGGATCCTCCATCACTCCCTGGGGCAGTGAATTCCGGATTCTCCGTCACTCCCTGGGGCAGTGAATTCCGGATCCTCCGTTACTCCCTTGGGCATTGAATTCCAGACCCTCCGTTACTCCCTCGGGCAGCACCTTCCGGATCCTCTGTTACGCCCTTGGGCAGCGCCATCCGGATCCTCCGTTACTCCCTTGGGCAGCGCCATCCGGATCCTCCGTTACTCCCTCGGGCAGCACCTTCCGGATCCTCCGTTACTCCCTCGGGCAGTGAATTCCAGATCCTCCGTTACTCCCTCGGGCAGCGCCATCCGGATCCTCCGTTACTCCCTCGGGCAGTGAATACCGGATCCTCTGTTACTCCCTCGGGCAGTGAATTCCGGATCCTCCGTTACTCCCTCGGGCAGCACCTTCCGGATCCTCCGTTACTCCCTCGGGCAGCGCCATCCGGATCCTCCGTTACTCCCTCGGGCAGTGAATTCCGGCTCCTCCGTTTCTCCCTCGGGCAGTGAATTCCGAATCCTCCGTTACTCCCTCGGGCAGCACCATCCGGATCCTCCGTGACTCCCTCGGGCAGCGCCATCCGGATCCTCCGTTACTCCCTCGGGCAGTGAATTCCGGATCCACCGTTACTCCTTCGGGCAGCACCTTCCGGATCCTCCATTACTCCCTCGGGCAGTGAATTCCGGATCCTCCGGTACTCCCTCGGGCAGCGCCATCCGGATCCTCTGTTACTCCCTCGGGCAGTGAATTCCGGATCCTCCGTTACTCCCTCGGGCAGCGCCATCCGGATCCTCCATAACTTCCTCGGGAAGTGAATTCCGGATCCACCGTTACTCCCTCGGGTAGCGCCATCCGGATCCTCTGTTACTCCCTCGGGCAGTGAATTCCGGATCCTCCGTTACTCCCTCGGGCAGCGCCATCCGGATCCTCCATAACTCCCTCGGGAAGTGAATTCCGGATCCACCGTTACTCCCTCGGGCAGCGCCATCCGGATCCTCCGTTACTCCCTCGGGCAGCAACTTCTGGATCCTCCGTTACTCCCTCGGGCAGCGCCATCCGGATCCTCCGTTACTCCCTCGGGCAGCAACTTCCGGATCCTCCGTTACTCCCTCGGGCAGCAACTTCCGGATCCTCCGTTACTCCCTTGGGCAGCTCCACCCGGATCCTCCGTTACTCCCTCGGGCAGCACCTTCTGGATCCTCCGTTACTCCCTCAGGCAGTGAATTCCGGATCCTCCGTTACTCCCTCGAGCAGTGAATTCCGGACCCTCCATTACTCCCTCAGGCAGCACCTTCCGGATCCTCCGTTACTCCCTCAGGCAGCGCCATCCGGATCCTCCGTTACCCCCTCGGGCAGCACCTTCTGGATCCTCCGTTACTCTCTCGGGCAGTGAAATCCGGATCCTCCGTTACTCCCTCGGGCAGCGCCATCCGGAACCTCCGTTACCCCCTCGGGCAGCACCTTCCGGATCCTCCGTTACTCTCTCGGGCAGTGAATTCCGGATCATCTGTTACACCCTCGGGCAGTACCATCCGGATATTCCGTTATTCCCTCGAGCAGTGATTTCCGGATCCTCCGTTACTCCCTCGGGCAGCGCCATCCGGATCCTCCGTCACTCCCTGGGGCAGTGAATTCCGGATTCTCCGTCACTCCCTGGGGCAGTGAATTCCGGATCCTCTGTAACTCCCTCGGGCAGCGCCATCCGGATCCTCCGTTACTCCCGCGGGCAGCACCTTCCGGATCCTCCGTTACTCCCTCGGGCAGCGCCATCCGGACCCTCCGTTACTCCCTCGGGCAGCACCTTCCGGATCCTCCGTTACTCCCTCGGGCAGCACCTTACGGATCCTCCGGTACTCCCTCGGGCAGCACCTTCCGGATCCTCCGTCACTCCCTCAGGCAGCACCTTCCGGATCCTCCGTCACTCCCTCAGGCAGCACCTTCCGGATCCTCCGTTACTCCCTCGGGCAGCACCATCCGGATCCTCCGTTACTCCCTCGGGCAGCACCATGCTGATCCTCCGTCACTCCCTCGGGCAGCACTTTCCGGATCCTCCGTCACTCCCTTGGGCAGCGCCATCCGGATCCTCCGTTACTCCCTCGGGCAGCGCCATCCGGATCCTCCGTCACTCCCTCAGGCAGCACCTTCCGGATCCTCCGTTACTCCCTCGGGCAGCGCCATCCGGATCCTCCGTTACTCCCTTGGGCAGTGAATTCCGGATCCTCCGTGACTCCCTCGGGCAGCACCTTCCGGATCATCTGTTACTCCCTTGGGCAGTGAATTCCGGATCCTCCGTTACTCCCTCGGGCAGCGCCATCCGGATCCTCCGTCACTCCCTGGGGCAGTGAATTCCGGATTCTCCGTTACTCCCTTGGACAGTGAATTCCGGATCCTCTGCTACTCCCTCAGGCACTGAATTCCGGATCCTCCGTTACTCCCTCGGGCAGCGCCATCCGGATCCTCCGTCACTACCTGGGGCAGTGAATTCCGGATTCTCCGTTACTCCCTTGGACAGTGAATTCCGGATCCTCCATTATTCCCTCGGGCAGTGAAATCCAGATCCTTTCTTACTCTCTCGGGCAGCACCATCCGGATCCTCCGTTACTCCCTCGGGGAGTGAATTCCGGATCCTCCGTTACTCCCTCGGACAGTGAATTCCAGATCCTCCGTTACTCCCTCGGGCAACACCTTCCAGATCCTATGTTACTCCCTCGGGCAGTGGATTCCGGATCCTCCGTTACTCCCTCAGGCATTGCCATCCGGATCCTCCGCCACTCCCTCGAGTAACGCCTTCCGGATTCTCCGTTACTCCCTCGGGCAGTGAATTCCGGATCCGGCAGTGCTCTCCGGATCCTCCGTTACTCTCTCGGGCAGTGAATTCCGGATCATCTGTTACACCCTCGGGCAGTACCATCCGGATATTCCGTTATTCCCTCGAGCAGTGATTTCCGGATCCTCCGTTACTCCCT
>NC_052159.1:6641587-6739414 GCF_902713615.1 Scyliorhinus canicula
ATTTAGGTAGGTTTTACAAAAGGTCTTAAAGGAGAGAGAGAGAGAAGTTGAGGTGGAGAGACTTACAGACGGAATCCAACACAACTGGAGACACGGTCAGCCCGGGTTAGAATTGGGAATGTTAAAGGAACCAGGATTGGAAGAATGCAGAGATCTTGGAGGGCTGCGGGGCCGGGGGAGGGTACAGAGATAGGGAGGGCTGCGGGGCCGGAGAGGGTACAGAGATAAGGAGGGTTATGGGGCCGGAGAGGGTACAGAGATAGGGAGGGTTATGGGGCCAGAGGAGGTTAGAGAGATAGGGAGGGTTATGGGGCCAAAGGAGGTTACAGAGATAGGGAGGGCTGCAGGGCCGGGGGAGGGTACAGAGCTAGGGAGGGTTACGGGGCCAGAGGAGGGTACAGAGATAGGGAGGGTTATGGGGCCAGAGGAGGGTACAGAGATAGGGAGGATTATGGGGCCAGGGGAGGTTCCAGAGGAGGTTAGAGAGATAGGGAGGGTTATGGGGCCAGGGGAGGTTCCAGAGGAGGTTACAGAGGAGGTTAGAGAGATAGAGTGGGTTATGGGGCCAGGGGAGGTTCCAGAGGAGGTTACAGAGGAGGTTAGAGAGATAGGGAGGGTTATGGGGCCAGAGGAGATTACAGAGATAGGGAGGGTTATGGGGCCAGAGGAGGTTACAGAGGAGGATAGAGAGGAGGTTAGAGAGGAGGTTACAGAAGAGGTTAGATAGATAGGGAGGGGTTATGGGGACAGAGGAGGTTACAGAGGAGGTTACAGAGGAGGTTAGAGAGATAGGGAGGGTTATGGGGCCAGAGGAGATTACAGAGATAGGGAGGGTTATGGGGCCAGAGGAGGTTACAGAGGAGGATAGAGAGGGGGTTACAGAAGAGGTTAGATAGATAGGGAGGGGTTATGGGGACAGAGGAGGTTACAGAGGAGGTTACAGAGGAGGTTAGAGAGATAGGGAGGGGTTATGGGGACAGAGGTGGTTACAGAGGAGGGTACAGAGATAGGGAGGGGTTATGAGGCCATTTGAGAACAAGAATGCTGGAAATCCAAAATGAGAACAAAAGTACTGGAAAAACCCAACACGTCCCGAAGACCAGAAAACATGGGAGCAAGAATAGGCCACACGGCCCAGCGAGTGAGTCCCACCATTAATGAGATCACAACTGATCCGATAATCCTCAACTTCATTTTCCCACCTTACCCCATAACCCTGGATTCCCTCACCGATTTAAAAATCTGTCTCTCTCGGCCTTGAACATACTTAAAGCCCCGGCCTCTCCAGCTCTCTGCGGTGAAGCCCCAGCCTCTACAGCTCTCTGCGGTAAAGCCCCAGCCTCTACAGCTCTCTGCGGTGAAGCCCCGGCCTCTCCAGCTCTCTGCGGGGAAGCCCCGGCCTCTCCAGCTCTCTGCGGTGAAGCCCCGGCCTCTCCAGCTCTCTGCGGTGAAGCCCCAGCCTCTCCAGCTCTCTGTGGTGAAGCCCCAGCCTCTCCAGCTCTCTGCGGTGAAGCCCCAGCCTCTCCAGCTCTCTGCGGTGAAGCCCCAGCCTCTCCAGCTCTCTGCGGTGAAGCCCCGGCCTCTCCAGCTCTCTGCGGTGAAGCCCCAGCCTCTACAGCTCTCTGCGGTGAAGCCCCGGCCTCTACAGCTCTCTGCGGTAAAGCCCCAGCCTCTCCAGCTCTCTGCGGTGAAGCCCCAGCCTCTACAGCCCTCTGCGGTGAAGCCTCGGCCTCTCCAGCTCTCTGCGGTGAAGCCCCAGCCTCTCCAGCTCTCTGTGGTGAAGCCCCGGCCTCTCCAGCTCTCTGCGGTGAAGCCCCGGCCTCTCCAGCTCTCTGCGGTGAAGCCCCAGCCTCTCCAGCTCTCTGCGGTGAAGAATTCCACAGATTCACTCCCCTCTGAGAGAAGAAATTCCTCTCAGTCACCCCCCTTTAATCAGAGATTCGAAGGCCACAACATCGGCCTTCCTCCTCTCCATGAGCTCCGGCTTCTCTGAAACCCCAAATATCGCCACCAAAGGGTCCGGGTCCACCTCCTCCTCCACTATCCTGGCTAACACTCCCGCCCAGAATCTTCCCAATTTTTTACAATCCCAAAACATGTGCACGAGATTCGCTGCCCCCACCCGCCCACACCTCTCACACTCATCTGCTACCCCCTGCAAGAACCCACTCATTCTCGCCCGAGTCATATGCACCCTGTGCACCACCTTAAACTGTATCCGGCTCATCCTTGCCCAAGAGGAGGTCCCGTTTACCCTTCGCAGTGCCTCACTCCATACTCCCTAAAATTAATCTCCCCTCCCAACTCCGCTTCCCATTTCTCCTTGATCTTCACCACCCACCCGCCCCAGTCTCTGGTATATATCCCCAGTTTTTCCCTCCCCTTCCACATCCAGAAGAAGCAGTCACTCCAGCAGGGTGTATCCCGGCAACATGGGGAACCCCCTCCAGACCTTTCGCACAAAGTCCCTAACCTGCAGGTACCTGAACTCACCCCCCTCGGCAGCACTACCCTTTCCCTTAGCTCCTCCAGGCTGGTGAACCTTTCCTCCAAATACAGATCCCTCACCTTGACCAGCCCCATTTCCCTCCACCTCCTGTATACACTATCTATTCCACCCCGGCACAAACCCATGATTCTCGCACTGCGCCATTAACACGGACATCTCTTCCACCCTAAAATACCTCCTCAACTGATTCCATATCTTCACCGTGGACTGCACCACCCTGAATATCTACTCGGAGCCATTGGCAGCGCTGCCATCACCATAGCCCTCAAACCCGACCCAGTACAAGATTCCTCCTCCACCCTAATCCACTCTATCCCTTCTCCTTTCTTCAATCGTCACACCTTATCTACATTTGTTGCCAGACCTCTGTGAATCCATGTGTCTCAATAAGGTCACCTCTCAACTCCACTGAGTCCACTACTCAAACCTCTCCTCATAAGAAAATCCCTCCATACCCTGGATCGGCCTAATGAACCTTCTCTGGACTGCCTCCAATGCTCGTATGTCTTTCATTTGATAAGGGGACCAAAACTGTTCACAGCGTCTATGGAGAGAGAAACAGAGTTAACATTTTGAGTTGGATATGATCCTTCCACACAGGACGATGTGAATTTGAAATTAAGGCCTTGACAGACTGGGAGCCATTGTGGATTAGCCATCATGAAGTTTGATGAACAAATGTGACTTTATCTTTAATCGTTCATGGGATGTGGGCTTCGCTGGCTGGGCCATTATCCTTAATTCCCCTTGAACCCAGGGGTTTGCAAGACCATTTCAGAGTCAACCACATTACTGTGGGTCTGGAGTCACATGTAGGCCAGACCGGGTAAGGACGGCAGATTTCCTTCCCTGAAGGACATTAGTGACCCAGCTGGGCTTTTACAACAATCGATGGTAGTTCCAGGCGCACCATTACCGAGGCAAATTTTCGATTCCTGATTTATTAACTGCTGCTGTGGTGGGATTTGAACTCATATCCCCAGAGCATCAGCCTCTGGATTACTATTTCAATCACATTGCCACTGCGCCACCATCTTCCTTTTGGGACGTGGTGCAAGTTAAGGTGAGGGCGTGAAGAGTTTTGGATAAGCTCAGGTTTTTTGGAGAGTGCAAGGTGGGAGGGAGGCCAGGAGGCCATTAGAATAGTCAAACCTGACGGAAGCAAGGCAGCTGAAGGATTCAGCAAGAGCAGAGAGGGAGGATATTACAAGTCAAGTCATGACAGAAGGGTCATGGCAGAATTGATGAAGAGCCAGAAGTGCATCTTAGGGTCCCAATAGGTTGGCCAAGTTGCAAAATGTCTGGCTCGGCCACAGGTAGTGTCCAACGTCCTAGAGTGGCTGCCTCCCTGGGGGACCTTTGACCTTTTCTGTTTTCCGACTCATTCACAGGAGAAAGCGATGGGTAACAATCCGCTTGAGATGATGGATCGAGAAAAGGCCTTCGTCCCAGAACTCCAAATCAGCTTCATGGAGCACATCGCCATGCCAACCTACGAGTAAGTCCGAAAGACAAGGGATATCCTGGCAAATCATTGGGAGAGCGGACAAGTGGATCCAAGGGTTAAGCGACAGGAGTAGAGTTGGAATTTACCAGGCAGATTTCAAAAGGGAGTTGGATAAATATCGGGAGAAACAGGGAAAAGGGAAAAGAGCGGGAAGCTGAGTCACTCTTGTAGTGAGTCAGCACGGACATATTAGCCAAATGGCTTCCTTAGACCCTAACACCATAAGACGTAGGAGCAAAAGTAAGCCATTCGGCCCATCGAGACTGCTCTATCATTCAATGAGATTTGCTTTGATGATCCTCGACTCCAATTTCCCACCTTATTGCCATAACCCTGGATTCCCCATCACTGATTAAAAACCTGTCTGTCTCAGCCTTGAATAGCGGAGGGTGAGACAGTGGAAGGGAGGAGAAAGAGACAGGGAATGGAACAAAGAGTGGGTGGACCTGGGAGAAGATTAGAAAGAGGAGGAGAGGGGTTCAGGCAATGGGGGTGGGGATGTGGGAGGGAAGGGAAGAGCAGGGAGAGGGATGGGGGAAGCCAATGGGAAGGGGCTGGGATAACTGGGCACGCGAGGTAGAGGGAATTAAGGTTGGTAAACGCGAGAGAGAGTGGGGTAGAAACACTCCTCCACACGAGGAAGCAGAAACAAATCTCGAGGGGTGAGATGGGCAGACCATGGGGCAAATTATCTATTGAATCAGCGAGTCCTGGGACATTTGTACAACAGTGGCTAAGCCACAACACAAGCTAGCTCGAGGGTTTGGCAATAGAAAGGGGTTAGGTGGGGTTACAGGGTTACGGGGATAGGGTGGAGGTGTGGGCTTAAGTGGGGTGCTCTTTCCAAGGGTCAGTGCAGACTCGATGGGCCGAATGGCTTCCTTCTGCACTGTACATTCTATGATTCTATGAATCAGGAGGACATTTTCTTTCTTATTCTATCTTTGCCTGGGGGTTGTTGGTGGGGGGATGGTAATATAAGTATCACTTCCAAGATGAGCATTTAATGCCCGTCCCCAGTCACCCTGATTTGATCTGTGTAACTTGTTCAGCCATTATAGTGGGTGGATCAGGGTCAACCACATTGCTGTGGGTCTGGAGTCACGTCCAAGCCAGACCGGGTAAGGTCGGCAGATTTCCTTCCCTCAAGGACATTCGCGATGGGGTTTTTACGGCAATCCAGGATCATCATGGTCACTTTAACTGTGTGGAGTAGGTTTGGTGAATGGGGGTGTGTGAACTGTGGGCTGTCAGACATTGTCTTGCTCCATTAGGCGGATGGCGGTGTGGAGTGGGTGTGGGTGTGGGGGGGGGGGGGGGGGGTACTGACCCTCTGACAGTGCAGCACTCCCTCAGTACTGACCCTCTGACAGTGCAGCACTCCCTCAGTACTGACCCTCTGACAGTGCAGCACTCCCTCAGTACTGACCCTCTGACAGTGCAGCGCTCCCTCAGTACTGACCCTCTGACAGTGCAGCACTCCCTCAGTACTGACCCTCTGACAGTGCGGCACTCCCTCAGTACTGACCCTCTGACAGTGCAGCACTCCCTCAGTACTGACCCTCTGACAGTGCGGCACTCCCTCACTACTGACCCTCTGACAGTGCGGCACTCCCTCAGTACTGAGCCTCTGACAGTGCAGCACTCCCTCAGTACTGACCCTCTGACAGTGCAGCACTCCCTCAGTACTGACCTTCTGACAGTGCAGCACTCCCTCAGTACTGACCCTCTGACAGTGCAGCACTCCCTCAGTACTGACCTTCTGACAGTGCGGCACTCCCTCAGTACTGACCCTCTGACAGTGCGGCACTCCCTCAGTACTGACCCTCTGACAGTGCAGCACTCCTTCAGTACTGACTCTCAGTCAGCCTGGTATTTTGAGGCTTGGGCCTGGCGACAGAAGCTGTTGTCTCCACGGTGGGGTTGCTGTCCTCTGAGCCTCAATTAACTCTGTGATTTGTTTTGGGCAGGCTCCTGAAGAAACTCATGCCTGAGGCAGATCCTGTGTACCAACAGGTCAAGGCAAACCGGGACCACTGGGCTAAGGTGGCCCCAAAGTTCACCACAACGGGGCTTCCCAGTGACAACTCCCTGGACTTTCTCGATGACGAGGTTCCAGATACACTAACCCAAGCAGGCACTCGCTAGAGACTCCGAAAATCCTACCACAGGACCCAGAAGCCACTTCTACTCATTGATTATTTTTATTCCGGTTTTAAAGAACAGAAAACAATACAAAAAAAAAATTCAAGGAAGCGACAGACAACTGCAGACATTGGCATTGTTTAAATTTATTTATTTTTTATAAGCCTGAACATTAATTGAGTGGTTGTTCCATTGTCTCTTTCTCAATCTTATCTTTTCTTGAGGTTTGCACTCAACAAAGTTGCGTTTATATAGAATGCTCAAGGTAGTAATAGTCACATCCCTGTCTGCAGCACGCCAGTTTTATACCCATCTGCCGATTGAACAAGTGACTGACAGCTTTCTCAACGAGCGATCTTGCTTTTGGGACCTTGTCCTGAAGGAGCATCTGAAAGGAGAGAGAGAGAGAGAGAGATGGACAGCCAATTGGAAAGCCGATTGGAGACAATCTCGGAGCTTGGAGCCTCCTATAAAACCGAGGACGCTCAATGGGCCCTAATTAGAGGAACGCAGAGATCTCGGAGGGTTGTGAGGCTGGAGGACATTCGAGAGTGAGGGAGTGGGGTGCGTTTGGGAGGGAGTGGAGGGGGGGGGGTGACGTTTGAGGCACTGAAGGGTAGCCACCAAGGGAATAACCATTTCAGATTCAGATCGAGGCATTGCTTGAACAGGAGCCAGCGTGCCTCAGCAAACACAGGGAGTGATGGGTGAACCGGACTTGGCACCAGTCAGGGGAAAGACAGCAGAGTCTTTGGATGATCTTCAGTTTCCGGCGGTGCTGAATATGGGAGGCCGAGTGGGAATGCTTGGGAATAGCCGCCACCTCCACCTCCCCCACCCCCATCCCAACACCGTCACACCCATGTCTAAGTTAGCATTCCACACGTTCAGTGTGTGGCTGGAGTCCCAGTTCGTCAGGCTGGGCTACGGACATCAGCTTCCCTCATGTTTGTGGTCGCTTCCTAATCAGGAGACATTCTCCAAATGGGGACCTTGTTTCATTTGTTAACGGAGTTTGACTTCTCTTCGGTTACTTGTCCAGTAACTCCCAAACCTCCAAAGTCACGTGGTCTAACCTTGCTGTCCCATTTCACCCCGGGTTCGACTGATCTGTCCACAATTGCTCGGTGCTGGGATTTTGGTTATGGTAATGGATAAACTTTTTAATCAATAGAACCCCCGCAGTGCAGAGGAGGCCATTCGGCCCATCGGGCCCGCACTGACCCTCTGAAAGAGCACCCTCTCTTGACCCACTCCCCAACCTATCCCTGTAGTCCACCTAACCTGCACATCTTTGGACTGTGGGAGGAAACCGGAGCACCCGGAGGAAACCCACGCAGACACTGGGAGAACATGCAGACTCCACACAGTCACCCAAGGCTGGAATCAAACCCGGGTACTTGGCGCTGCGAGGCAGCAGTGCTAACCACGTGCCACCGTGCCGCAGCATCGAGCACCACTACTGTAGATTTTCTACATTTGAAGCTGCAGGTATTGCTGATGGAGGCCCACCATGTCTGTACTGGGATCCACTCCAATCCTACTGCTTACTTCCTGCTTCACAGTCCTTCAAACACCCTTGTTTTCAAAGGCAAACAGGGTCTCTGCCTCTCCCACTTTTTCAGGCAGTGATTTCCAGTGACTCCCTCCCACACTCCGGGTGAAAATATTCAACCTCAACTTCCCTCTAATCCTTCTACTGATTAGCTTTCGATCTCTGTCCCCTGGTTATTGACCTCTCTAATAAGGGGCAACAGGGCCTTCCTATCCGCTCTGTCTAAGCCCCTCATATTGTTGTAAATTTATTATTTTCTAGAGTGTGGCTGTGGCTGGCTGGGTCAGCATTTTTTGCCCATCCCTAATTGTCATGGAACTGAGTGTCTCGCTCAGAGGGACGGTTAAGAGACTACTGTGGGTCTGGAGTCACATGTAGGCCAGACCGGGTAAGGACGGCAGATTTACTTCCCTAAAGGACACTAGTGAACCAGATGGGTTTTTACAACAATCGACAATGGTTTCATGGCCATCTATTCCTGAGACTGGTTTTCAATTCCAGAATTTATTGAAATGAAAATCGCTTATTGTCACGAGTAGGCTTCAATGAAGTTACTGTGAAAAGCCCCTAGTCGCCACATTCCGGCGCCTGTCCGGGGAGGCTGGTATGGGAATCGAACCCGCGCTGCTGGCCTGCTTGGTCTGCTTTAAAAGCTAGCGATTTAGCCCAGTGAGCTAAACCTAAATTCCGCCGGCTGCTTTGGCGGGATTTGAATCCATATCCCCACCAGTTTTGCTTGGGCCTCTCATGACTCAGCCAGTGATGTAACCACGACAAATTCTTCTCTCCCCACTTCAGCTAAATCTTCCCCCCCAAGACTCCTCTGTTCAAAAGAAAGCAAACACAGCCTAGCCAATCATTCCTCATTGTGGAAATCCTTTATTCCTTGCAACGTGGGGCAGCACGGTAGCATTGTGGTTAGCACAAATGCTTCACAGCTCCAGGGTCCCAGGTTCGAATCCCGGCTTGGGTCACTGTCTGTGTGGAGTCTGCACGTTCTCCCCATGTGTGCGTGGGTTTCCTCCGGGTGCTCCGGTTTCCTCCCACAGTCCAAAGATGTGCGGGTTAGGTGGATTGGCCGTGATAAATTGCCCTTAGGGTCCAAATTGCCCTTAGTGTTAGGTGGTGTTACTGGGTTATGGGGATAGGGTGGAGGTATGGGCTTGGGTAGGGTGCTCTTTCCAAGAGTGCAGACTCGATGGGCCGAATGACCTCCTTCTGCACTGTAAATTCTATGAAAAACCTCCAGGTAAATCATCTCCACATCCTCTCTCGTGTGACTACATCCTGCCTGCAATGTGGTGACCAGAACTGTATGCAATACTGTAGCTGTGGTCTAACTGGTGTTTTGTACAGTTCCAGCATAACCTCCCCTTTCTTGTCCTTTCTTTAACTTCTC
Source organism: Scyliorhinus canicula (assembly GCF_902713615.1). Classification (NCBI taxonomy): domain Eukaryota; kingdom Metazoa; phylum Chordata; class Chondrichthyes; order Carcharhiniformes; family Scyliorhinidae; genus Scyliorhinus; species Scyliorhinus canicula. Next base: position 6,650,703 of record NC_052159.1, read on the forward strand.
TAATTTTAACTAAATTAAGATCACTATTACCAAACTGCTCTTCCATTGATACTCTTTCTGCTTGCCCTAATTTCCTGATATAAACTCGAGATCTGTCACTTATTCTATCCCAGTTAATATTCAAGGAGTTGGAATTCCCAACTGTTACTACCCTATTGTTCCTGCATTTTTCTACAGTTTGCTGAATTATCTTCTCTTTCATAGAATCCCGACAGTGCAGAAGGAAGCCATTTGGCCCATCGGGTCCACACCAGCCACCCGAAAGAGCACTCTAACTAAGGCCCACGTCCCCACCCTATCCCCACAACCCCACCTAACCTTTGGGCACTAAGGGGCAATTCAGCGTGGCCAACCCACCTAACCTGCACATCTTTGGATTGTGGGAGGAAACCGGAGCACCCGGAGGAAACCCACGCAGACACGGGGAGAAAGTGCAGACTCCACACAGACAGTCACCCGAGGCCGGAATCGAACCCGGGACCCTGGATCTGTAAGGCAACAGGGCTAACCACTGTGCCACCGAGCCGCCCTCTATCTCCCTCTGATTGCGGGTCCATAGAACACTCCCAGCCGTGTGATTATCCCCTTTCTCCTCAGTTCTTTCATATGATATCATTTGATGCTCCTGTTATCCCTGCATACAACAGTGTTTGTTTATTCAACCAATATCGTAATTCTCCTATTCCCTCCTTATTTTATCTCTATCCAAATATAAGTCCTTACTAACAGGGTGAGAGTCTCTATTATTGGTGTCTATAGTGGGATTGGGAGGTCCAAGAGAAAGATTCATGGTATCTAATGTGTGCACATTGATCAGATAATAGCACTTACAACGCAAAACACATTGAGAGTGCACAGGAATGTGGTCAAACCAAATAGTGTCCTGAAGTAGCAGCAGAAATTAAAAGTTCCCTTTACACAGTCCCCATCAATGAGCAGCTTTAGTCTATATCTAACCCTGTGCTGTACCTGTCCTGGGAGTGTTTGATGGGGACAGTGTAGAGGGAGATTTACTCTGTATCTAACCCTGTGCTGTACCTGTCCTGGGAGTGTTTGATGGGGACAGTGTAGAGGGAGCTTTACTCTGTATCTAACCCCGTGCTGTACCCGTCCTGGGAGTGTTTGATGGGGACAGTGTAGAGGGAGCTTTACTCTGTATCTAACCCTGTGCTGTACCTGTCCTGGGAGTGTTTGATGGGGACAGTGTAGAGGGAGCTTTACTCTGTATCTAACCCCGTGCTGTACCCGTCCTGGGAGTGTTTGATGGGGACAGTGTAGAGGGAGCTTTACTCTGTATCTAACCCCGTACTGTACCTGTCCTGGGATTGTTTGATGGGGACAGTGTAGAGGGAGCTTTACTCTGTATCTAACCCCGTACTGTACCTGTCCTGGGATTGTTTGATGGGGACAGTGTAGAGGGCGGTTTACTCTGTATCTAACCCCGTGCTGTACCTGTCCTGAGATTGTTTGATGGGGACAGTGTAGAGGGAGCTTTACTCTGTATCTAACCCCGTGCTGTACCTGTCCTGGGAGTGGTTGATGGGGACAGTGTAGAGGGAGCTTTACTCTGTATCTAACCCCGTGCTGTACCTGTCCTGGGAGTGTTTGATGGGGACAGTGTAGAGGGAGCTTTACTCTGTATCTAACCCCGTGCTGTACCCGTCCTGGGAGTGTTTGATGGGGACAGTGTAGAGGGAGCTTTACTCTGTATCTAACCCTGTGCTGTACCTGTCCTGGGAGTGTTTGATGGGGACAGTGTAGAGGGAGCTTTACTCTGTATCTAACCCCGTGCTGTACCCGTCCTGGGAGTGTTTGATGGGGACAGTGTAGAGGGAGCTTTACTCTGTATCTAACCCCGTACTGTACCTGTCCTGGGATTGTTTGATGGGGACAGTGTAGAGGGAGCTTTACTCTGTATCTAACCCCGTACTGTACCTGTCCTGGGATTGATTGATGGGGACAGTGTAGAGGGAGCTTTAATCTGTATCTAACCCCGTGCTGTACCTGTCCTGGGAGTGTTTGATGGGGACAGTGTAGAGGGAGCTTTACTCTGTATCTAGCCCCGTGCTGTACCTGTCCTGGGAGTGTTTGATGGGGACAGTGTAGAGGGAGCTTTACTCTGTATCTAACCCCGTGCTGTACCTGTCCTGGGAGTGTTTGATGGGGACAGTGTAGAGGGAGCTTTACTCTGTATCTAACCCCGTGCTGTACCTGTCCTGGGAGTGTTTGATGGGGACAGTGTAGAGGGAGCTTTACTCTGTATCTAACACCGTGCTGTACCTGTCCTGGGAGTGTTTGATGGGGACAGTGTAGAGGGAGCTTTACTCTGTATCTAACCCTGTTCTGTACCTGTCCTGGGAGTGTTTGATGGGGACAGTGTAGAGGGAGCTTTACTCTGTATCTAACCCCGTGCTGTACCTGTCCTGGGAGTGTTTGATGGGGTCAGTGTAGAGGGAGCTTTACTCTGTATCTAACCCCGTGCTGTACCTGTCCTGGGAGTGTTTGATGGGGACAGGGTAGAGGGAGCTTTACTCTATATCTAACCCTGTGCTGTACCTGTCCTGGGAGTGTTTGATGGGGACAGTGTAGAACGTGGTCTAATAAGTCTGAAATATACTCAGAATTTTAAGTTTTGAAATTAACGAGGTCCAAATACTGAGGGGTGTCCCTCCTCGCAAACCTCGCTTTTGTGTTTATGGGGGTGGGGGTGGGGGGGTGCTGTTGGTGTGGCCAATGTTGTTATGAACTTTGGCTTTAATTTTTAATTTGTATATTCCGAGAACACACAATGAGATGAGAATCTGAGAGACACCAAACAATCTGCAGGTGATTTCCAAAAGGTCATTTGGCAGGAGCTACTTTGAAACTGTATAACAAGTGGCATTTGCCATGTGCTGTCAACATATCACCCACTTGGAACTACTTGGGTAGTCCTGAGATGTCTGGTTATTGTAAATAGAGAGACAACAAAACATTTATGTTTCTGAATAAACTCTGTTTTTGTGTTCTATACTTCCTTGGTTTCAATTCCTCACTGAGAGCAGAGAGGTCACATCCAGCGTTGCCAACTCTGATGCGTGCAATCGCGGTAACGTTAGAGGACTCCCCATCCAGTGACTGAGCCTAATGCTCAGAGGGCACGGGTTCAAATCGCAGCAAGACGGCCAGTTGAATTCAAATTCAATTTATAAATCTGGAATATAGAACGGCACGGACGTCCTGTGGGGAAGGAAATCTGCCGTCCTTACCCGGTCTGGCCTATATGTCGCTCCCGGCCCACAGCGATGTGGGTCACTCTTAAATGGCCGAGCGAGACATTCAGTTCAAGAGCAATTAGGGATGGGAAACAAATGCTGACCCAGCCCAGCGACACACATATTCCGTGAGGGTAAAAGGAAATAGGCGGCACGGTAGCACAGTGGTTAGCACTGTGGCTTCACAGCGCCCGGGGTGCCAGGTTCGATTCCCGGCTGGGGTCACTGTCTGTGCTGAGTATGCACATTCTCCCCGTGTCTGCGTGGGTTCCCTCCGGGTGCTCCGGTTTCCTCCCACAAGTCCCGAAAGACGTGCTGTTAGGTGAATTGGACAATTTGAATTCGCACTCTGTGTACCCGAACAGGCGCCGGAATGTGGTGACTGGGGGCTTTTCACAGTAACTTCATTGCAGTGTTAATGTCAGCCTACTTGTGACAATAAAGATTATTATTATAAAAACGCCTGCCGTTGGTTAACTCACATGTCCATCAGCACGGTACCCTCAGGGCAGCACGGCGGCGCAGTGGTTAGCACTGCTGCCTCACGGCACCGAGGTCCCAGGTTCGATCCCGGCTCTGGGTCACTGTCCGTGTGGAGTTTGCACATTCTCCCCGTGTTTGCGTGGGTTTCGCCCCCACATCCCAAAAAATGTGCAGAGTGGGTGGATTGGCTAAATTGCCCCTTAATTGGAAAAAATGAATTGGGTGCTCTAAATTTACATTTTGAAAAAAAAAAAATCACGGTGCCCTCTCGCATCCAATCAGGAAGCAAACTGATTCTTCCTTCACCTGCCTGGATGACTCGATCGTCATTCAACCATTTTTCCTCATTGCGAATTAATTGAAAAAGGAAGGTGCGGTGTATTTTCACCTCCCCCTGGTTTTCCTCCGGGATCGGACTTGCAGCAGCAACATGGGGTAATAAATTGTTGAGCGGTTCAGTGGGTCGCCCCCCCCCCTTCGCCTCTGAGTGTGAACTTTGTGGGTTCAAGTCCGACTCCGGAGACTCGGAACACCGAATCCAGGCTGACACTCCCAGAAGAATGCCGTGGGAGCGCTGCACTGTCAGAGAAGCCACCTTTCTGAAGAGGTGCTGCCGACGCTAGTACGGGTGATGAAGGGCGTGTGGCATTGTTTGAGGTGCCTCAGGGCATCCTGGCCCAAACTCCACCAACATCAATCAGAATGGATTATTTGGGCATTTGCACACTGCTGTTCATGGGAGCTTGCTGTGCATAACTGTGCCACCGTGCTGCCCTTGCTGTGCGTAACTTGACAGGTTTCCACAATCAGACCAGGGACAATTCAAAATTGGCTGCAAACTACTTCAGGACATCTGGTTGCCATCAAGGACGCTGTTAAATCCGAGTCTTTCCTGACTATCGGTGAAAAGAGAGACATGGGACGGGATTCTCTGTCGGCCGACGGCGGAATCGCGATTCGCAACTCTCGGTCGCCTTGACAGCGGTGTCAAGGCAATCTGGAACGCACGTACAGTCAACACCGTTTGCATATCATTAGCGGGCACGACCCAGTGTTCTCCAGGGGCCTCCGCGATTCTCTGCCTCCGATGGACCGAGTTCGCAACGGCGCGGTTCACGGCTGCTGAGGGCGAGATGGGGAGGGGGGGGGGTTCCCGAAAGTGTCCAATATCACCATAGTTTGCTAATAGTCATGCTGCTGGCTGGGGCGCTGCTGCCAGGGCCCGGGGGGGAGAGAGAGGGGGGGGGGGGGGGGGGGGGTTAGCGGGGGGTGTTTAAGACGTGGGCGGTGTGGTCGGGGTGGACGGGCATGGAACATCATTGCCGCAGTCGGAAGGGCAGCTGTGAACGCCGCTGACTGCCCACTGTGAATTTAGGGCCATTGTTCGTATAGGTGTGCCCCCCAGGCCACCCCCCTTGGTGCCCTCTGGCCCCTGAGAACCCATCAGCTGTATGGGCGCGCTCCAGCACAACCGTGTCACCTTGCCGGCTGGGATGGGTGTGTGTGGGGAGTGTAATGTGTGTGTGAGGCTGGGATGAGTGTGTGTGGGGAGTGTAATGTGTGTGTGCGGCTGGGATGAGTGTGTGTGGGGAGTGTAATGTGTGTGTGCGGCTGGGGTGAGTGTGTGTGGGGAGTGTAATGTGTGTGTGCGGCTGGGATGAGTGTGTGTGGGGAGTGTAATGTGTGTGTGCGGCTGGGATGAGTGTGTGTGGGGAGTGTAATGTGTGTGTGTGGTTGGGATGATTGTGTGTGGGGAGTTTAATGTGTGTGTGCGGGGCTGGGATGAGTGTGTGTGGGGAGTGTAATGTGTGTGTGCGGCTGGGATGATTGTGTGTGGGGAGTGTAATGTGTATGTGCGGGGCTGGGATGAGTGTGTGTGGGGAGTGTAATGTGTGTGTGAGGCTGGGATGAGTGTGTGTGGGGAGTGTAATGTGTGTGTGCGGCTGGGATGAGTGTGTGTGGGGAGTGTAATGTGTGTGTGCGGCTGGGATGAGTGTGTGTGGGGAGTGTAATGTGTGTGTGCGGCTGGGATGAGTGTGTGTGGGGAGTGTAATGTGTGTGTGCGGCTGGGATGAGTGTGTGTGGGGAGTGTAATGTGTGTGTGCGGCTGGGATGAGTGTGTGTGGGGAGTGTAATGTGTGTGTGAGGCTGGGATGAGTGTGTGTGGGGAGTGTAATGTGTGTGTGAGGCTGGGATGAGTGTGCGTGGGGAGTGTAATGTGTGTGTGAGGCTGCGATGAGTGTGTGTGGGGAGTGTAATGTGTGTGTGGGGCTGGGATGATTGTGTGTGGGGAGTGTAATGTGTATGTGCGGGGCTGGGATGAGTGTGTGTGGGGAGTGTAATGTGTGTGTGAGGCTGGGATGAGTGTGTGTGGGGAGTGTAATGTGTGTGTGAGGCTGGGATGAGTGTGTGTGGGGAGTGTAATGTGTGTGTGAGGCTGGGATGAGTGTGTGTGGGGAGTGTAATGTGTGTGTGAGGCTGGGATGAGTGTGTGTGGGGAGTGTAATGTGTGTGTGAGGCTGGGATGAGTGTGTGTGGGGAGTGTAATGTGTGTGTGAGGCTGGGATGAGTGTGTGTGGGGAGTGTAATGTGTGTGTGAGGCTGCGATGAGTGTGTGTGGGGAGTGTAATGTGTGTGCGGCTGGGATGAGTGTGTGTGGGGAGTGTAATGTGTGTGTGAGGCTGGGATGAGTGTGTGTGGGGAGTGTAATGTGTGTGTGAGGCTGGGATGAGTGTGTGTGGGGAGTGTAATGTGTGTGGGGCTGGGATGAGTGTGTGTGGGGAGTTTAATGTGTGTGTGCGGGGCTGGGATGAGTGTGTGTGGGGAGTGTAATGTGTGTGTGAGGCTGGGATGAGTGTGTGTGGGGAGTGTAATGTGTGTGTGCGGCTGGGATGAGTGTGTGTGGGGAGTGTAATGTGTGTGTGCGGCTGGGATGAGTGTGTGTGGGGAGTGTAATGTGTGTGTGCGGCTGGGATGAGTGTGTGTGGGAGTGTAATGTGTGTGTGCGGCTGGGATGAGTGTGTGTGGGGAGTGTAATGTGTGTGTGCGGCTGGGATGAGTGTGTGTGGGGAGTGTAATGTGTGTGTGAGGCTGGGATGAGTGTGTGTGGGGAGTGTAATGTGTGTGTGAGGCTGGGATGAGTGTGTGTGGGGAGTGTAATGTGTGTGTGAGGCTGGGATGAGTGTGTGTGGGGAGTGTAATGTGTGTGTGCGGCTGGGATGAGTGTGTGTGGGGAGTGTAATGTGTGTGTGCGGCTGGGATGAGTGTGTGTGGGGAGTGTAATGTGTGTGTGCGGCTGGGATGAGTGTGTGTGGGGAGTGTAATGTGTGTGCGGCTGGGATGAGTGTGTGTGGGGAGTATAATGTGTGTGTGCGGCTGGGATGAGTGTGTGTGGGGAGTGTAATGTGTGTGTGAGGCTGGGATGAGTGTGTGTGGGGAGTGTAATGTGTGTGTGAGGCTGGGATGAGTGTGCGTGGGGAGTGTAATGTGTGTGTGAGGCTGCGATGAGTGTGTGTGGGGAGTGTAATGTGTGTGTGGGGCTGGGATGAGTGTGTGTGGGGAGTGTAATGTGTGTGTGAGGCTGGAATGAGTGTGTGTGGGGAGTGTAATGTGTGTGTGGGGCTGGGATGAGTGTGTGTGGGGAGTGTAATGTGTGTGCGGCTGGGATGAGTGTGTGTGGGGAGTGTAATGTGTGTGTGAGGCTGGGATGAGTGTGTGGGGAGTGTAATGTGTGTGTGCGGCTGGGATGAGTGTGTGTGGGGAGTGTAATGTGTGTGTGCGGCTGGGATGAGTGTGTGTGGGGAGTGTAATGTGTGTGCGGCTGGGATGAGTGTGTGTGGGGAGTGTAATGTGTGTGTGCGGCTGGGATGAGTGTGTGTGGGGAGTGTAATGTGTGTGTGAGGCTGGGATGAGTGTGTGTGGGGAGTGTAATGTGTGTGTGAGGCTGGGATGAGTGTGTGTGGGGAGTGTAATGAGTGTGTGCGGCTGGGATGAGTGTGTGTGGGGAGTGTAATGTGTGTGTGCGGCTGGGATGAGTGTGTGTGGGAGTGTAATGTGTGTGTGCGGCTGGGATGAGTGTGTGTGGGGAGTGTAATGTGTGTGTGCGGCTGGGATGAGTGTGTGTGGGGAGTGTAATGTGTGTGTGAGGCTGGGATGTGTGTGTGGGGAGTGTAATGTGTGTGTGAGGCTGGGATGAGTGTGTGTGGGGAGTGTAATGTGTGTGTGAAGCTGGGATGAGTGTGTGTGGGGAGTGTAATGTGTGTGTGCGGCTGGGATGAGTGTGTGTGGGGAGTGTAATGTGTGTGTGCGGCTGGGATGAGTGTGTGTGGGGAGTGTAATGTGTGTGTGCGGCTGGGATGAGTGTGTGTGGGGAGTGTAATGTGTGTGTGCGGCTGGGATGAGTGTGTGTGGGGAGTGTAATGTGTGTGTGCGGCTGGGATGAGTGTGTGTGGGGAGTGTAATGTGTGTGTGAGGCTGGGATGAGTGTGTGTGGGGAGTGTAATGTGTGTGTGAGGCTGGGATGAGTGTGCGTGGGGAGTGTAATGTGTGTGTGAGGCTGCGATGAGTGTGTGTGGGGAGTGTAATGTGTGTGTGGGGCTGGGATGAGTGTGTGTGGGGAGTGTAATGTGTGTGTGAGGCTGGGATGAGTGTGTGTGGGGAGTGTAATGTGTGTGTGGGGCTGGGATGAGTGTGTGTGGGGAGTGTAATGTGTGTGCGGCTGGGATGAGTGTGTGTGGGGAGTGTAATGTGTGTGTGAGGCTGGGATGAGTGTGTGTGGGGAGTGTAATGTGTGTGTGAGGCTGGGATGAGTGTGTGTGGGGAGTGTAATGTGTGTGTGCGGCTGGGATGAGTGTGTGTGGGGAGTGTAATGTGTGTGTGCGGCTGGGATGAGTGTGTGTGGGGAGTGTAATGTGTGTGTTCGGCTGGGATGAGTGTGTGTGGGGAGTGTAATGTGTGTGTGCGGCTGGGATGAGTGTGTGTGGGGAGTGTAATGTGTGTGTGAGGCTGGGATGAGTGTGTGTGGGGAGTGTAATGTGTGTGTGAGGCTGGGATGAGTGTGTGTGGGGAGTGTAATGTGTGTGTGAGGCTGGGATGAGTGTGTGTGGGGAGTGTAATGTGTGTGTGCGGCTGGGATGAGTGTGTGTGGGGAGTGTAATGTGTGTGTGCGGCTGGGATGAGTGTGTGTGGGGAGTGTAATGTGTGTGTGCGGCTGGGATGAGTGTGTGTGGGGAGTGTAATGTGTGTGTGCGGCTGGGATGAGTGTGTGTGGGGAGTGTAATGTGTGTGTGCGGCTGGGATGAGTGTGTGTGGGGAGTGTAATGTGTGTGTGAGGCTGGGATGAGTGTGTGTGGGGAATGTAATGTGTGTGTGAGGCTGGGATGAGTGTGTGTGGGGAGTGTAATGTGTGTGTGAGGCTGGGATGAGTGTGTGTGGGGATTGTTATGTGTGTGTGAGGCTGGGATGAGTATGTGTGGGGAGTGTAATGTGTGTGTGAGGCTGGGATGAGTGTGTGTGGGGAGTGTAATGTGTGTGTGGGGCTGGGATGAGTGTGGGTGGGGAGTGTAATGTGTGTGTGAGGCTGGGATGAGTGTGTGTGGGGAGGGTAATGTGTGTGTGCGGCTGGGATGAGTGTGTGGGGAGTGTAATGTGTGTGTGCGGCTGGGATGAGTGTGTGTGGGGAGTGTAATGTGTGTGTGCGGCTGGGATGAGTGTGTGTGGGGAGTGTAATGTGTGTGTGCGGCTGGGATGAGTGTGTGTGGGGAGTATAATGTGTGTGTGCGGCTGGGATGAGTGTGTGTGGGGAGTGTAATGTGTGTGTGAGGCTGGGATGAGTGTGTGTGGGGAGTGTAATGTGTGTGTGAGGCTGGGATGAGTGTGTGTGGGGAGTGTAATGTGTGTGTGGGGCTGGGATGAGTGTGTGTGGGGAGTGTAATGTGTGTGCGGCTGGGATGAGTGTGTGTGGGGAGTGTAATGTGTGTGTGAGGCTGGGATGAGTGTGTGGGGAGTGTAATGTGTGTGTGCGGCTGGGATGAGTGTGTGTGGGGAGTGTAATGTGTGTGTGCGGCTGGGATGAGTGTGTGTGGGGAGTGTAATGTGTGTGCGGCTGGGATGAGTGTGTGTGGGGAGTGTAATGTGTGTGTGCGGCTGGGATGAGTGTGTGTGGGGAGTGTAATGTGTGTGTGAGGCTGGGATGAGTGTGTGTGGGGAGTGTAATGTGTGTGTGAGGCTGGGATGAGTGTGTGTGGGGAGTGTAATGAGTGTGTGCGGCTGGGATGAGTGTGTGTGGGGAGTGTAATGTGTGTGTGCGGCTGGGATGAGTGTGTGTGGGAGTGTAATGTGTGTGTGCGGCTGGGATGAGTGTGTGTGGGGAGTGTAATGTGTGTGTGCGGCTGGGATGAGTGTGTGTGGGGAGTGTAATGTGTGTGTGAGGCTGGGATGTGTGTGTGGGGAGTGTAATGTGTGTGTGAGGCTGGGATGAGTGTGTGTGGGGAGTGTAATGTGTGTGTGAAGCTGGGATGAGTGTGTGTGGGGAGTGTAATGTGTGTGTGCGGCTGGGATGAGTGTGTGTGGGGAGTGTAATGTGTGTGTGCGGCTGGGATGAGTGTGTGTGGGGAGTGTAATGTGTGTGTGCGGCTGGGATGAGTGTGTGTGGGGAGTGTAATGTGTGTGTGCGGCTGGGATGAGTGTGTGTGGGGAGTGTAATGTGTGTGTGCGGCTGGGATGAGTGTGTGTGGGGAGTGTAATGTGTGTGTGAGGCTGGGATGAGTGTGTGTGGGGAGTGTAATGTGTGTGTGAGGCTGGGATGAGTGTGCGTGGGGAGTGTAATGTGTGTGTGAGGCTGCGATGAGTGTGTGTGGGGAGTGTAATGTGTGTGTGGGGCTGGGATGAGTGTGTGTGGGGAGTGTAATGTGTGTGCGGCTGGGATGAGTGTGTGTGGGGAGTGTAATGTGTGTGTGAGGCTGGGATGAGTGTGTGTGGGGAGTGTAATGTGTGTGTGAGGCTGGGATGAGTGTGTGTGGGGAGTGTAATGTGTGTGTGCGGCTGGGATGAGTGTGTGTGGGGAGTGTAATGTGTGTGTGCGGCTGGGATGAGTGTGTGTGGGGAGTGTAATGTGTGTGTTCGGCTGGGATGAGTGTGTGTGGGGAGTGTAATGTGTGTGTGCGGCTGGGATGAGTGTGTGTGGGGAGTGTAATGTGTGTGTGAGGCTGGGATGAGTGTGTGTGGGGAGTGTAATGTGTGTGTGAGGCTGGGATGAGTGTGTGTGGGGAGTGTAATGTGTGTGTGAGGCTGGGATGAGTGTGTGTGGGGAGTGTAATGTGTGTGTGCGGCTGGGATGAGTGTGTGTGGGGAGTGTAATGTGTGTGTGCGGCTGGGATGAGTGTGTGTGGGGAGTGTAATGTGTGTGTGCGGCTGGGATGAGTGTGTGTGGGGAGTGTAATGTGTGTGTGCGGCTGGGATGAGTGTGTGTGGGGAGTGTAATGTGTGTGTGCGGCTGGGATGAGTGTGTGTGGGGAGTGTAATGTGTGTGTTGGGCTGGGATGAGTGTGTGTGGGGAATGTAATGTGTGTGTGAGGCTGGGATGAGTGTGTGTGGGGAGTGTAATGTGTGTGTGAGGCTGGGATGAGTGTGTGTGGGGATTGTTATGTGTGTGTGAGGCTGGGATGAGTGTGTGTGGGGAGTGTAATGTGTGTGTGAGGCTGGGATGAGTGTGTGTGGGGAGTGTAATGTGTGTGTGGGGCTGGGATGAGTGTGGGTGGGGAGTGTAATGTGTGTGTGAGGCTGGGATGAGTGTGTGTGGGGAGGGTAATGTGTGTGTGCGGCTGGGATGAGTGTGTGTGGGGAGTGTAATGTGTGTGTGCGGCTGGGATGAGTGTGTGTGGGGAGTGTAATGTGTGTGTGCGGCTGGGATGAGTGTGTGTGGGGAGTGTAATGTGTGTGTGCGGCTGGGATGAGTGTGTGTGGGGAGTGTAATGTGTGTGTGCGGCTGGGATGAGTGTGTGTGGGGAGTGTAATGTGTGTGTGCGGCTGGGATGAGTGTGTGTGGGGAGTGTAATGTGTGTGTGCGGCTGGGATGAGTGTGTGTGGGGAGTGTAATGTGTGTGTGCGGCTGGGATGAGTGTGTGTGGGGAGTGTAATGTGTGTGTGAGGCTGGGATGAGTGTGTGTGGGGAGTGTAATGTGTGTGTGAGGCTGGGATGAGTGTGTGTGGGGAGTGTAATGTGTGTGTGCGGCTGGGATGAGTGTGTGTGGGGAGTGTAATGTGTGTGTGCGGCTGGGATGATTGTGTGTGGGGAGTTTAATGTGCGTTTGCGGCTGGGATGAGAGTGTGTGGGGAGTGTAATGTGTGTGCGGCTGGGATGAGTGTGTGTGGGGAGTGTAATGTGTGTGTGCGGCTGGGATGAGTGTGTGTGGGGAGTGTAATTGTGTGCGGCTGGGAGGAGTGTGTTTGGGGAGTGTAATGTGTGTGCGGCTGGGATGAGTGTGTGTGGGGAGTGTAATGTGTGTGCGGCTGGGATGAGTGTGTGTGGGGAGTGTAATGTGTGTGTGCGGTTGGGATGATTGTGTGTGGGGAGTTTAATGTGTGTGTGCGGGGCTGGGATGAGTGTGTGTGGGGAGTGTAATGTGTGTGTGCGGCTGGGATGATTGTGTGTGGGGAGTGTAATGTGTGTGTGCGGCTGGGATGAGTGTGTGTGGGGAGTGTAATGTGTGTGTGAGGCTGGGATGAGTGTGTGTGGGGAGTGTAATGTGTGTGTGAGGCTGGGATGAGTGTGTGTGGGGAGTGTAATGTGTGTGTGCGGCTGGGATGAGTGTGTGTGGGGAGTGTAATGTGTGTGTGAGGCTGGGATGAGTGTGTGTGGGGAGTGTAATGTGTGTGTGAGGCTGGGATGAGTGTGTGTGGGGAGTGTAATGTGTGTGTGAGGCTGGGATGAGTGTGTGTGGGGAGTGTAATGTGTATGTGCGGCTGCAGCTTGTCAGCCTCCCGAGTGTCAGTCACGGACCCGGCGAATCCCGCACCGTTTCCCATCGGAATCGATTGTGTTCCACATGGCGCCGGTGCTAGCCCCTCCGCAGTCGCTGAATCGGCCCAGGTTCGGTGCCAGTTTTGCTGGCGTGAAAGTCCACGAATCCTGCTCCAGCGTCAACACCTAGTTTCAGGAACAGAGAACCCAGCCCATGGTGTTGACCCTTTTGGTCACACACGCATCAGGACAAATGCTGGAATGCCAAATTTCAAAACTGGTTCGACTGCACGAGAAAAGGCTGCTGAATGGCTGACAGTTGACTACATCTGGCTGAAGTATTGGAGAAATAAATGGCCAATTATAGGCGTCCTAAGTTCCTGGGTAATTCAAAGAATACTCAAGGCTTGAACATATTCCTTTTGTTTTGCCAATCACAGTTGATTTGCCAACCAATCATCAGGTGTCATATAAACTGTTGTGATAGTTTGAAATTTAGGATTTTGGCATTTGACCTGATGAGTGTAAGGTGAAAAGCTTCAACAATATGTCCTTCAGTAATATTCTTTCTTCTCTCTTTTTATCATAATGGCTTTCTGGACAGTCTAAGGGAAACCTGGAGGGTTGGCAAAAGCAGCACTGAATGTGTTTGAGAACACATTCAAGCAGGAGAAAGGCCAGGCTTCTGATGTCTCCTTGTAAATGTTTAACCCCTCCATCCACCCTGAACCCATTGTCCTCTCAATGACCTGCTCCAGCTTCTGGGATGGTGCTAACTGTCCACTTGCATTTATATAGCGCCTCTCACAATCTCAGGACGTCCCAAAGTTCTTCACAGCCAATGAAGCATAGGCACTGGTGTAGTGCTGGGAAAATGGCCATCATGTTGCGCACAGCACGATCCCACGAACCATGTGTTTTTCGATGTTGGTCGAAGGTGTAGGCAGCTTGCCCTGTAGTTGTAGATGGATCCCCCAGGACCAGTTTCCAGAGACCCTGGGGTTTCATAGTCCTGTAACATTTCCAACTTCCAGATGTGTATTTGATTCCACTTTGAAAGTAAAGATCTGCCCACTAGCGAAAAATGCATTTTGCCCATTCATAATCGACCTGGAGAAGATAATGGCGAGTTGCCTTCGTGAACTACTGTAGCCCATGTGGTGTAGGTACAGTCACAGCACCCTCTCTGGTAGTGGTTTAGGAGGTAGGTACTGTCACCGTAGTCCCAGATGACCATAGGCTGCTTTCCCCTTCGAGAGGCAAGAGCTCACTATCAGTGATTTAGCCTGAGGGTCACCACACCTCAGGCATAGGGCAATGCTGAGAAGGTACGGGAATTGAACCCACGCTGTTGGCGTCGCTCTGCATCATAAACCAGCTGTCTAGCCAACTGAGCTAAACCGGCTGAGCCAAACTAAGTGACTTGCGAGGTCACTTCAGAGGAGGTAACAACATTGCTGTGGATCTGGAGTCACATGTAGGCCAGACCAGGTAAGGACAGCAGATTTCCTTCCCTCAAGGACATTTGTGAACCAGATGGATTTTTCTGACAGTTAAGTAGTTTCCTGATCACCGTTAATGAGATTACCTTTCTTTAATTGTATATTTATTGGTCAATTACAGTTAAATTCCCCAAGGTGCCCTGGGGGGATTCTGTGGGGCTGATGGTTCTATTGCCCACCGGTTGGAGAAACAATGGGTGACCCGGGTCTGCTCTGTGAAGGACGCCAGGTGAATCGAGTGCCGTTTCAGGCACCTAAGCGGATTGCCGGGTCTTTCCTGTGATTGAGGTCCCCGGACGCGAGCTGCCAAGAGCTGCCAGCCAATCAGAGTCCAGCAGCTCCTCATCGCCAGCGGTGCCAGTGGGAGAGGTGACAGCTGGTGGCGATGCACCGACAGAGACCTGGGATCATTGTGGGACCCCAGGCAAAGGTGAGCGAGAGCGGGATGGGAGCTTGCAGGGTTGGGAACGCTCAGGAGCTGGGTCGTTGGGGACGAGGGGAGGGGGTGTACAAGGGGGGAGTAGGGTGGTCAGAGGTGAGGACAAGAGGGAGGGGGTTTTCAGTGCTCCCACCGTTTTCCAGTACTGAGTCAGTTCACTTGGGCACATGGTGTCTGATAATGAGGGACCAGATCCCCACTCTCCACGTATCCCCCCCAAGAGATCACGGACTAACAGGTTTACTGGAGTGGTCGTCCAAGGGTATGGGAAAGGCATGCGGCTTCTATCTCATCATTGAGCACTAAATTACGGTGGGCTCAGGGATAATTAATGAGCCTAATTGACACCCTACCGCTCAGGCAAAGAATCCCGTATCAGCCCCTTCTCTGCTCCCACTTAATCAGGGGGGATTTGTCCACTGCTCCGAGACTGACACAGGACCTCTGCCATGGCCTGGCCACCATGTATTCCACCACCATGGGCTAGATTAATCCCCCCCCCCCACACCCCAACCACCAACCCCCGCCAGCCAGTCTGTCTGGAATAGCCGAAGCCTTCGGATTATTAGGCAGCAAAATGACCACTCTGCTACTATCCCAGGAATGGGAGGTGGGGTTAAGAACAAAGAACAAAGAAAAGTACAGCACAGGAACAGGCCCTTCGGCCCTCCAAGCCCGTGCCGACCATGCTGCCCGACTAAACTACAATCTTCTACATTTTCTGGCTCCGTATCCCTCTATTCCCATCCTATTCATGTATTTGTCAAGATGCCCCTTAAATATCACTATCATAGCACGGTGGCGCAATGGGATAGCCCTGTTGCCTCATGGCGCTGAGGTCCCAGGTTCGATCCCGGCTCTGGGTCGCTGTCCGTGTGGAGTTTGCACGTTCTCCCTGTGTTTGCGTGGGTTTCGGCCCATTTCTCTGCCTGCACCTTGGGTGTGACCACATTTATATAACTGCTATCTATGACGCTTTCCGCCACCTGCATGCTCCTAAGTGCATCCAACTGCTGCTCTAACCGAACCATGCGGTCTGTGAGGAGCTCCAGTTGGGTGCACTTTCTGCAGATGAAGCCATCCGGGAGGCTTCCAGCCTCCCGGACCTGCCACATCTCACAGTCCGAGCACTGCACCCCTCTAATTGACATTGCGTCAATTAATTAGTAAATTAAGTTTAAAAGTTTTTTAAAAAGTTACTGTTAACTATATGTTTCCTAGCACTAGATTTCTACTATAAACGTAAACGCTAAATACAGTACTCTCCGATCTCTGGCTTAGATACCCCTCTAAATTATAATTAAGTAATTATGTTTAATTAGTTTAACAATGCTTAATTTTTTAATTTAGTGTAGCTTCTCAACCAGCCAATCAGGTTACAGCTTTACTGTGATGTCACTTCAGTTTCCACCCCACCCCACACAATTTGAAAAGGAATAAAAATAAATAAAAATCACTTACATTTCCAGGTTCTCAGATGCTCTCTGTTTCTCTCCCTGCAGATTAAAAGTTACAGGCCAAAAGAAAGAGAGAGAACAAAACAGTCAGGGAAAAAGCACCTTCTCCCACTCTGCACCAAATTACCAAGTTCCAACTTCCCACTCTGGATGTGTTTCACTCCGGCCTTGTCTCCTTGACTTGCGCAAAGCTTATTGAGTGCGCTTTCTGTCTGTCTTTTGTACAGACCTCAGCTCACCAGGGTGACTCACACTACTTAAGCCCGACCACGACTAATTGCTATTGGGCTAATGCTCTCCAAATAAGATTGCTGATGTAAAGTTGCCCCTAACTTAGTCTGTCCGATTTCCAGTCCAATATATTTAAATGCACCGGAAGCCTGACTTCCAACCCTGAATTCTTTCCTCAACCCAGTAGCTTTGAAATCAGTTGTCCCACCCCACAAAAAATCATCGACACACATCATAAAGATGCCAGAAAGATTTCCCTTATGGTGCCAGTAAAGCATTGCCGGATCCGCTTTCAATTGGCAACAGCCTAACTTTAACAAAACTGACCTTACCGAAAAATACCAGACTCTAGACGCAACATTTAATCCATATACACATTTTCTCAACTTCCAGAGTACCCCTTCTATGTTAGCTGCTTCTTTAGGAGGACGTAGAAAAGTGACTCTCTGGAGCTGATGCCCCTGTAAAAAGGCAGCTTTTCTATCTATAGATTTCCATTCCCATGATTTGTGGCTAATAGAGCCAAGAAATCTTTAAAATAACCTTTCCTGCCGTAGGTGAATTTACCCTTAAATCCTGATCTTCTAAGTTTTCTTCAAATCCCCTTGCCACAAGCCTGGCCTTTGCCTTAGAAGTTCCATCCGGAAGAACCTTTTCTGTGCAAATACATCGGTGGGATAGAGATCTTTGTCCTCTATCCGGTACTTCCGTGTATACCCCAAATTCACTCCAACTATGCAGTTCTTGCTGTTTGGCATCTTTGCTAACTTTTTCATCTAATTTATTGGAAGCCACCAAAATCTCACGAGCATGTGGGCTTCTATTCCTAGTAGCATTCGCAGTTGTACCCACGTTCCGAGACCTTGACAAACCTATCCCACCCCGTTCTGTACTGCTACTGCTTGGTCTTTCTCTTCTGCTGTGGGATGTCCTTTCAATAGTTCTCGACCTTTTTCTGCAGACCTGTTCACTATCCAATGTACTATCTGAACTGGCACTGCGTTTCTGTGCCCCAATTTTTGAACTTTGTGTTCCCAATCCATGGTCTTGACACCTTCCCCTGAATACTGTACATTCAACCAGTGTTTATACTTTCCAGTGGCCTTCCCTGCTCTACTAATAACAGTTGCATCCTTCCATTGACTAGATCCTTCAGGCAAGTATGTCACTTTTGTACCAACTTTTGGCAGTTGTCCTTTTGGAAAAATGGTCTGTTCTAATTCATCAGAAGTATTGTGTTCCTCTACAGAAATCTTGTCTATATCAGTTAACTGATCCTCATAGTTCTGTAACACGTGCGTACCAGATGACCCTGGTTCCTCATCATGTCTATCTGCTCTGTCTAAATTTGAAAATTTGTAATCTGTACCCATTATCCTTGATGAATGTACCCTAATAGTCTGATTTCCATGTTGCAAAACAATTGTTTTGACATCTATGCCTATGATCTTCCCTGGGCCTCTCCATTCATTACAATTGTCTCTCTTATAGTATACTATGTTTCCTGCTGAAAAACGGTATTTGATGGCCGCACATTCTGCCTTGGAGCTCTGCAAATTCTTTCAGAGACTTCTGCTTCCAAAAAAGTTTATCTACTGCTATGTGATGCATTTAAACGCTCAGCAAAGGCAGAGCTAATTGTAGTCCCTTCCCAAGCTGGAGGCTGGTCATCCAAAACGGACGGAATTTTAGGATTTCTACCAAACACTAATTGATAGGGACTATAGCCCCCAACCATCTGCAATGAATTCTTTGCATTTACCGCCCAAGCTAAAGCTGAATTTAACATGCAATTTGGTCTATCTGGCAAACGTTTCCGGAGCATGTCATCTATTACAGCATGGTTTCGCTCACACACACCATTACTAAATGGGCTTTCCGCAGCCGTATTCATAACTGTGATATTCACGTTTTCATACCCTAAACTCATCATGAGCAAATTCTCCCCCATTGTCCGTAAGGAATTTTGCTGGTGGGCCCATTCCTGTCCCTATCCATTTTTCCACGATTTGATCCAGAATTACTCTCTTTTCTTTACTTCATACAATCGTTGATTGACTAAATCTGGTTGCTAAAGCTACAAAATGCAATATAAATATATTGTTGGCTTTATCCCAGATCTTGAGGTCCATGGCCACAATGTCATTAAAATCACTTGCCAAATTGGATTGGATTGGATTTGTTTATTGTCACGTGTGCCGAGGTACAGTGAAAAGTATTTTTCTGCAAGCAGCTCAACAGATCATTCAGTACATTGGAAGAAAGGGAATTGAACAGAATTCAAGAAAGTACATGAGAATACATAATAGGGCTACACAATATATACAATGTAACTACATAAGCATTGGCATCGGATGAAGCAGACAGGGTGTAGTATTAATGAGGACAGTCCATAAAAGGGTCGTTTAGGAGTCTGGTGACAGTGGGGAAGAAGCTGTTTTTGAGTCTGTTCGTCCGTGTTCTCAGACTTCTGAATCTCCTGCCCGATGGAAGAAGTTGGAAAAGTGAGTAAGCCGGGTGGGAGGGATCCTTGATTATGCTGCCTGCTTTCCCCCGGCAGCGGGAGGTGTAGATGGAATCGATGGATGGGAGGCAGGTTCGTGTGATAGACTGGGCGGTATTCACGACTCTCTGAAGTTCCTTGCGGTCCTGGGCCGAGCAGTTGCCATACCAGGCTGTGATGCAGCCCGAGAGGATGCTCTCTATAGTGCATCTGTAAAAGTTGGTAAGGGTTAATGTGGACATGCCAAATTTCCTTAGTTTCCTGAGGAAGTAAAGGCGCTGTTGTGCTTTCTTGGTGATAGCGTCGACATGAGTGGACCAGGATAGATTTTTGGTGATGTGCACCCCTAGGAATTTGAAGCTGCTCACCATCTCTACCTCAGCTCCGTTGATGCTGACAGGGGTGTGTACAGTACTTTGCTTCCTGAAGTCGATGACCAGCTCTTTAGTTTTGCTGGCATTAAGGGAGAGATTGTTGTCATTGCACCACTCCACTAGGTTCTCTATCTCCCTCCTGTATTCAGACTCGTCGTTATTCGAGATCCGGCCCACTATGGCCGTATCGTCAGCAAACTTGTGGATGGAGTTGGAACCAAATTTTGCCCTCAGTCGTGTGTGTACAGGGAGTAGAGTAGGGGGCTAAGTACGCAGCCTTGCGTAGGTAGGGTTACTATCGGTTGTGATGGTGTCCTTCTGTACTTCCTACAAACCTCACAGCGATCACTAACCTGTTCTATCAGCTTAGTATAGTCTTCATCCCTTACCCCTGCATCCTTTAATAAATCTTTCAGCCTCCGAGGAGACGGATATGCAAATTGCCTGTGCAGTTTTAATACAACAAACTTTCTATCAGCTAAAGTCCCATTTCCAGCTGCCAATAACACATCCTTAACAACTGCACCTGAAATATTATTTGCAGTAATGGAATACAATAGTGTCCACAATAGACTGTGTAAATTGTAAGTCCACCGTCTTTCCAAAAACCGTTGCCTTATCCTGTTCCATATCCAGTTTCATGTGTGCTTTCTTCATCGACGGTCTGCTCAGAAGCAAAGGTACCTCACTTGATACAACGTCTGTGCGAATGAAATGATTTACTCCGGCAATATTGGAAGTCTACTCTTTTCAGCGACTTCAGAGTATTATCATCCCCAAACCTGAAACTTGTGGAACTTTCAAATTCCTTAACCTTGTTACGATTTTCAGCATTCAAAGAGTCCAGGTAACATTTTAACCAGTCAATTCCACACACAGTAGATGTGCAGCCACTGTCCAATACAGCACTATTGAAGAATTCTGCAACCAACACCCTCATTCCCGGAGTAAACCTGCTGGTTAATAGGACAATGCCTTCTTTCTGGTCACTATCTGTTTCCTCTTCTGACTCTTCCATGTCATGTGTTGCTTCAAACACTCTATCATAACGAGTTGGACAGTTGAAAGCATAATGGAATTGAGAGTCACATCGAAAACATCAATTTATCATACCGCAGGCATTTCTGGGGTTCATTTTCCTTTTACTATTCTCCATGTCTCTCCTCCTTTTATAGGTTTTAAGTGGGTTTCTGTCCCATAATGTCCAGGTCCCAATCTCCTTCCATACTCTCATAATCTTTTTGTAACCGTACGATCTCGCCATCCTGTTAGTAGTGTATCTTCCATAGTCTGCTTTATTGCTGACTGACCCATTTTTGTTATAAGAGCCATAGATCATAGATCATAGAATTTACAGTGCAGAAGGAGGCCATTCGGCCCATCGAGTCTGCACCAGCTCTTGGAAAGAGCACCCTACCCAAGCCCACACTCCCACCCTATTCCCATAACCCAGTAACCCCACCCGACACTAAGGGCAATTTTGGACACTAAGGGCAATTTATCATGGCCAATCCACCTAACCCGCACATCTTTGGACTGTGGGAGGAAACCGGAGCACCCGGAGGAAACCCACGCACACACGGGGAGGACGTGCAGACTCCGCACAGATACTGACCCAAGCCAGGAATCGAACCTGGGACCCTGGAGCTGTGAAGCAATTGTGCTATCCACAATGCTGCCGTTTCCCCAGAAACGTCTTTCAGGCTTCTATCATCTGATCGAATAAGGTATCATTATCTGCAAACTTAACTCCTGTCAAAACCAGGAGCCTATCCATGTTGCTCACTCCAGCCCAGTCCAGTAACTTACATGCCAACACAGACTGTGGAAATTCCAGGTTGTGTTTGTGCAGCCTTCTGTATAGTCTGCTAAATTCCATTATATAGTCCTCAATAGAGATATCCTCTGTTTTCCGGAATCTATCAAATTCTGACCAGGCTTCATCCGCACTTTACAAATCAAGGGGCTGTTTAGCACTGGGCTAAATTGCTGGCTTTGAAAGCAGACCAAGGCAGGCCAGCAGCACGGTTTGATTCCCGTAGCAGCCTCCCCGAACAGGCGCCGCCTACTTGTGACAACAAGCGATTTTCTTTTTTTTTCATTTTTCATTTTCATCCTTTTGATAAATCTTTTCCATAAAACGCAATAGAATCTCCAGACCTTCTTCTGGGTCTAATTCATCCAATTCCAGTTCAGAAAACACTTTGCTTCGGATTTTACTCTCATAAGGTAGAGAAAGAGCCAATGCCATACCTTGAAGGCGTAATTTGAAGGTGTACCTGTGCAAGAGACCCGAGGTTTTCAAGTGAAGGCAAGCATCCAGCAGAGGGCAGCAGAGAGGAGCTACTGATTGGCTGTTCCGGGGAGATTTGCATACCTGCAGTGCGGTCAGCGTAATTTGAAGGTGTACCTGTGCAAGAGACCCTAGGTGTTCAAGTGAAGGCAAGCATCCAGCAGAGGGCAGCAGAGAGGAGCTACTGATTGGCTGTTCCATGGAGACTTGCATACCTGCAGTGCGGTCAGCGTAATTTGAAGGTGTACCCGTGCAAGAGACCCTAGGTGTTCAAGTGAAGGCAAGCATCCAGCAGAGGGCAGCAGAGAGGAGCTACTGATTGGCTGTTCCGGGGAGATTTGCATACCTGCAGTGCGGTCAGCGTAATTTGAAGGGGCTGTTGTCAAGTGACAGTTTAACCCGAAACACTTTTTCAGTGTATCCCCCCCACGCCCTCCTCTAACTAAAAAAAAAAACCGTGGTTGTCGGGAAGGTAAGTTTATCTCTTTAAGAAATTACCTTGAAGGGTGAAATCACAGCAAAGCAGTGACCTGATTGGCTGGTAAGGAAAGTGCGCCAATTAGCAGTAGCTGGGAGAAATTTAACTCTGTGCAGTGGTAAGTATTGTGATTGTAAGTAAATCTTTATTCCTTTCATTTATTCATTTTTTGATACTTTATTTGTAATCAGTTAAGGTAAGGGGTAAAAATGGCAGGAGATCCCAGAGCCGTGTTATGCTCCTCGTGCTCAATGTGGGAGTTCAGGGACGCGGCCGGTGCCCCTGACTCCTTCATGTGTGGGAAGTATGTCCAGTTGCAGCTCCTGTTAGACCGTATGATGGCTCTGGAGCTGCGGATGGACTCACTTTGGAGCATTCGTGATGCTGAGGAGGTCGTTGGTAGCACATTCAGTGAGTTGGTCACACCGCAGATTAGGATTGGTGAGGGAGACAGGGAATGGGTGACCAAAAGGCAGAGAAAAAGCAGGAAGGCAGTGCAGGTGTCCCCTGCGGTCATCTCCCTCCAAAACAGGTATACCGTTTTGGATACTGTTGGGGGAGATGACTCACCACGGGAAGGCAGTAGTAGCCAGGCTCAAGGCACCGTGGCTGGCTCTGCTGCACAGAAGGGTGGGAAAAAGACTGGCAGGGCTATAGTCATAGGGGATTCAATCGTAAGGGGAGTAGACAGGCGTTTCTGTGGTCGAAAACGAGACTCCCGAATGGTATGTTGCCTCCTGGGTGCACGGGTCAGGGATGTCTCCGATCGGCTGCAGGACATACTGAAGGGGGAGGGCGAACAGCCAGTTGTCGTGGTGCATATAGGCACCAACAATATAGGTAAAAAATGGGATGAGGTCCTACAATCAGACTTTAGGGAGTTAGGAGATAAGTTAAAAAGTAGGACCTCAAAGGTAGTAATCTCAGGATTGCTACCAGTGCCACAAAACAGTCAGAGCAGAAATTTAAGAATAGTCAGAATAAATACGTGGCTTGAGAGATGGTGCAGGAGGGAGGGGTTCAGATTTTTGGGACATTGGAACCGGTTCTGGGGGTGGTGGGACCATTACAAATCGGATGGTCTACACCTGGGCAGGACTGGAACCAATGTCCTCTGGGGTGCTTTTGCTAACACTGTTGGGGAGGTTTTAAACTAATGTGGCAGGGGGATGGGAACCAGATTAGGAAGTTAGAGGTCAGTAAAGAGGCAGCAACTAAAGCCAGTAAGGTACTGGATAATAAACTCAATGTGACTAAGGGGAAGAGTAGACAGGGAAGAGATGATGATCGCAAAGGGACAGGTGGTCTGAGGTGCATTTGTTTTAATGCGAGAAGTGTAGCAGGTAAGGCAGATGAATTTAGGGCTTGGATTAGTACCTGGGAATATGATGTTATTGGTATTACTGAGACTTGGTTGAGAGATGGGCAAGACTGGTAACTAAATATCCCGGGGTATAGATGCTTCAGGAGGGATAGAGAGGGAGGTAAAAGGGGTGGAGGAGTTGCATTACTGGTCAGAGATGATATCACAGCTGTGATTAAGGAGGGCACGATGGAGGATTCGAGCACTGAGGCAATATGGGTGGAGCTGAGAAATACGAAGGGTGCTGTAACATTGTTGGGACTTTACTACAGGCCTCCCAAAAGCGAGTGTGAAGTAGAGGTACAAATATGCAGATAGATTATAGAAAAATGGAGCAATAGGGTGGTTGTGATGGGAGATTTTAACTTTCCCAACATTGAATGGGATTTGTGTAGTGTTGGAGGCGTAGATGGAGCAGAATTTGTAAGGAGCATCCAGGAGAGTTTTTTAGAGCAGTATGTAAATAGTCCAACTCGGGAAGGGGCCATACTGGACCTGGTATTGGGGAATGATCCCGGCCAGGTGGTTGACGTTTCAGTCGGCGATTACTTTGGGAATAGCGATCACAATTCCATAAGTTTTAGAATACTCATGGACAAAGACGAGAGTGGTCCTAAAGGAAGAGTGCTAAATTGGGGAAAGGCCAACTATAACAAAATTCGGCAGGAGCTCGGGAATGTGGATTGGGAGCAGCTGTTTAAGGGTAAATCCACATTTGAAATGTGGGAGTCTTTTAAGGAAAGGTTGATTAGAGTGCAGGACAGACATGTTCCTGTGAAAATGAGAAATAGAAATGGCAAGATTAGGGAACCATGGATGACGGGTGGAATTGTGAGACTAGCTGAGATGAAAAAGGAAGCATACATAAGATCGAGGCGACTCAAAACTGGAGGAATATCGGGAAAGTAGGACAAATCTCAAACGCGCAATAAAGAGGGCTAAAAGGGGTCATGAAATATCTTTGGCTAACAGGGTTAAGGAAAATCCCAAAGCCTTTTATTCGTATATAAGGAGCAAGAGGGTAACTAGAGAAAGAATTGGCCCACTCAAAGACAAAAGAGGGAATTTATGCGTGGAGTCAGAGGAAATGAGTGAGCTTCTTAATGAGTACTTTGCATCGGTATTCACCAAGGAGAGGGACATGACGGATGTTGAGGCTAGGGATGGATGTTTAAATACTCTAAGTCATGTCGGCATAAGGAAGGGGGACGTTTGGGGTATTCTAAAAGGCATTAAGGTGGACAAGTCCCCAGGACTGGATGGGATCTATCCCAGGTTACTGAGGGAAACGAGGGTCGAAATAGCTGGGGCCTTAACAGATATCTTTGCAGCATCCTTGAGCACGGGTGAGGTCCCGGAGGACTGGAGAATTGCTAATGTTGTCCTTTTGTTTAAGAAGGGTAGCAGGGATAATCCAGGGAATAATAGACCTGTGAGCTTGACGTCAGTGGTAGGCAAACTGTTGGAGAAGATACTGAGGGATAGGATCTATTCACATTTGGAAGAAAATAAACTTATCAGTGATAGGCAGCATGGTTTTGTGCAGGGAAGGTCATGTCTTACAAACCTAATAGAATTCTTTGAGGAAGTGACAAGGTTAATTGATGAGGGAAGGGCTGTAGATGTCATATACATGGACTTCTGTAAAACATTTGATAAAGTTTCCCATGGCAGGTTGATGGAACAAGTGAAGTTGTATGGGGTTCAGGGTGTACTAGCTAGATGGATAAAGAACTGGCTGGGCAACAGAAGACAGAGAGTAGTGGTGGAAGGGAGTGTCTCAAAATGGAGAAAGGTGACTAGTGGTGTTCCACAGGGATCCGTGCTCGGATCACTGTTGTTTGTGATATACATAAATGATCTGGACGAAGGTATAGGTGGTCTGATGAGCATGTTTGCAGATGATACTAAGATTGGTGGAGTTGCAGATAGTGAGGCGGACTGTCAGAGAGTACAGCAAAATATAGATAGATTGGAGAGTTGGGCAGAGAAATGGCAGATGGCGTTCAACCCAGGCAAATGCGAGGTGATGCATTTTGGAAGATCTAATTCAAGAGCGGACTATACGATCAATGGAAGAGCCCTGGGGAAAATTGATGTACAGAGAGATCTGGGAGTTCAGGTCCATCGTACCCTGAAGGTGGCAACGCAGGTCGATAGAGTGGTCAAGAAGGCATACAGCATGCTTGCCTTCATCGGACGGGGTATTGAGTACAAGAGTCGGTAGGTCATGTTACAGTTATATCGTACTTTGGTTAGGCCACATTTGGAATACTGCGTGCAGTTCTGGTCGCCACATTACCAGAAGGATGTGGATGCTTTAGAGAGGGTGCAGAGGAGGTTCACCAGGATGTTGCCTGGTATGGAGGGTGCTAGCTATGAAGAAAGGTAGAGTAGATTAGGATTGTTTTCATTGGAAAGACGGAGGTTGAGGGGAGACCTGATTGAGGTCTACAAAATTATGACAGGTATGGACAGGTATGACAGGTATGGACAGCGGAGGTGGTAGAGGCGGGCACGATAGCATCATTTAAGAGGCATCTAGACAGATATATGAACAGGCGGGGGACAGAGGGAAGTAGATCCTTGGAAAATAGGCAACAGGTTTAGATAAAGGATCTGGATTGGTGCAGGCTGGGAGGGCCGAAGGGCCTGTTCCTGTGCTGTAATTTTCTTTGTCCTTTGTTCTTTGTTTCCTCTTTCCCAAGCCAGTTATCCTAGTCCACTTAACTACTGCACTTTTCCATTGGTCGTATGATCCCCTTTCAGAAAATAATGGCGGATAGTCATATCTGGACATCTTTATCCTCGGTTCATATATATATATTATTTCCCTTCTCACTCACTCCTTGGTTGATGCTGCAGAATTTGTCTTTTTCTTCTGGAAAAGTTGTACCTTTAACCCTTTACATTTGCACAGGAATCATCCTCTGCTCCCACTGTTAGCTTCCGGCTGCTATTGAGTAAAGAGACAAGAGTTCTGCTCCTTTTCACAAACACCTTTATTTTCCTTGAATACACTCTGCCCCAAACTCTATCATCACATCACATGCTAACAAACCTGCATATCAGTGTCAATTATTGGACACTTAACATCAATGAGACATCTAATTGGGATGTTTCTTGGATTGGATTGGATTTGTTTATTGTCACGTGTACCGAGGTACAGTGAAAAGTATTTTTCTGCAAGCAGCTCAACAGATCATTCAGTACACGGAAGAAAAGGGAATTAAACAAAATTCAAGAAAATACATGAGAATACATAATAGGGCAACACAAGATATACAATGTAACAACATAAGCATTGGCATCGGGCATACAGGGTGTAGTGTTAATGAGGTCAGTCAATAAGAGGGTCATTTAGGAGTCTGGTGACAGTGGGGAAGAAGCTGTTTTTGAGTCTGTTCGTGCGTTTTCTCAGACTTCTGTATCTCCTGTCTGATGGAAGAAGTTGGAAGAGTGAGTAAGCCGGGTGGGAGGGATCCTTGATTATGCTGCCCGCTTTCCCCCGGCAGCGGGAGGTGTAGATGGAGTCCATGGATGGGAGGCAGGTTTGTGTGATGGACTGGGCGGTATTCACGACTCTCTGAAATTGCTTGCGGTCCTGGGCCGAGCTGTTGCCATACCAGGCTGTGATGCAGCCCGATAGGATGCTTTCTATGGTGCATCTGTAAAAGTTGGTAAGGGTTAATGTGGACATGCCGAATTTCCTTAGTTTCCTGAGGAAGTATAGGCGCTGTTGTGCTTTCTTGGTGATAGCGTCAACGTGAGTGGACCAGGACAGATTTTTGGTGATGTGCACCCCTAGGAATTTGAAACTGCTAACCATCTCCACCTCGGCCCCGTTGATGCTGACAGGGGTGTGTACAGTACTTTGCTTCCTGAAGTCGATGACCAGCTCTTTAGTTTTGCTGGCATTGAGGGAGAGATTGTTGTCATTACACCACTCCACTAGGTTCTCTATCTCCCTCCTGTATTCGGACTCGTCGTTATTCGAGATCCGGCCCACTATGGTCGTATCGTCAGCAAACTTGTAGATGGAGTTGGAACCAAGTTTTGCCCTCAGTCGTGTGTGTACAGGGAGTAGAGTAGGGTGCTACGTACGCAGCCTTGCGGGGCACCGGTATTGAGGCCCCATTAACCCTTAACCCATTCCTTAACAGTTGTCTTTAACGTAACTGTAAATAAATCAGAGTTCTTCATTCTCACTCAGTGTGGACTCCCTGTGTGCTTATTTAAACACCCTAACCCCGCCCACTGCCCCACAACCTCCCAACCCAACTAATCTTTGGACACTAAGGCACAATTTAGCATGGCCAATCCACATAACCTGCTCATCTTTGGACTGAGATAGGAGCAAAGTTGGAAAACAAACCCCACATTTGCAGCAGTTTGAGTCAATTCATTCTGTTGATGAAACATTTTATCAGTCTTGGCTGGCAGCTAATATGCAGGGTGGCACGGTAGCACAGTGGTTAGATCTGTTGCTTCACAGCGCCAGGGTCCCAGGTTCGATTCCCGGCTTGGGTCACTGTCTGTGCGGAGTCTGCACGTTCTCCCCGTGTCTGCGTGGGTTTCCTCCGGGTGCTCCGGTTTCCTCCCATAAGTCCTGAAAGACGTGCTGTTAGGTAATTTGGTCATTCTAAATTCTCCCTCAGTGTACCCGAACAGGCGCCGGAATGTGGCGACTAATGTTCCTTCAGGGAAGGAAATCGGCCGCCCTTACCCGGTCTGGCCTACATGTGACTCCAGACCCGCAGCAACGTGGTTGCCTTCTGAATTGGCCGAGCGAGATGCTCAGGCCAAGGGCAATTAGGAATGGGCAGCAAATGCTGAGCCAGTCAGCAACGCCCAGATCCCACGAAGGAACAATAAAATGTAAAGCTGATTCATCATTCTTGGTGCTCTAAACCCCTTCCCTTGCCCTTTGCTCAACAAAAATATGGGTTATTTCGCCCGAGATTGCCAAGCATGGGAAACCCACAATCACAAGGTGTGGCCAATAACAAGAGATCCTTCAAAAGGGAAAATATTTAAGTGCACGAAGAAGGAAGTTACAGAGGTGGATAGATAAATTATTGGTTCATTGAAAAATCAACATGGCAGAAGGTGCAACTAAAACAAGTAATCATAATTCATAACATAGTTGTGGGCAATTATTAAGGCGAGAGTGACTGCCCTTGGCATCAAGGTTGCATTTGACCCAGTATGGCATCACAGAGCTCTTAGCAAAATTGGAGCCGATGGGAATCAGGAGGAAAACTCTATGATGGCTGGAGTCATACCCGGCACAATGGAAAATTGTTCTGCTTGTTGAAGGTCAGTCATCTCAGCTCCAGGACATCACTGCAGGACCTCCTCAAGGTAGTGTCCTGGACCCAACCATCTTCAGCTGCTTCATCTATGATCTGTGGATATGCACTCCAATGTCCCATTAATCTTCAGTACTTTCAGGGTCCTGTCATTCACGGTCTAATCCTTTGCATTATTATCCCTCCCCAAGTGTAATCCCTCATACTTTTCCGGATTGAATTCCATTTAATAATAATAATGATCTTTATTATTGTCACAAGTAGGCTTACATTAACATTGCAATGAAGTTACTGTGTCTGCGTGGGTTTCCTCCGGGTGCTCCAGTTTCCTCCCACAAGTCCTGAAAGACGTGCTTGTTAGGTGAATTAGACATTCTGAATTCTCCCTCTGTGTACCCGAACAGGTGCCGGAATGTGGCGACTAGGGATTTCCACAGTAACTTCATTGCAGTGTTAATGTAAGCCCACTTGTAACACTAATAATGATTATTATTCTTTGCCACTGCACTGCCCACCTGACCAATTCATTGCTCTCCTCCTGCAGTCCACAACTATCCTCCTCACTATTTACCGCAATCCCAATTTTTGTGCCATCCACAAATTTCTTGATCACACTTCCTACATTTAAACCCAAATTATTATTAATGTACACCACAAATAGCAAGGGACCCAGCACCGAGCCCTGCGGTACTCCACCGGTAACAGACTCCCAATCACGGAATCATCTGTCTACCACAGTGTTTTTCAAACTTTTTTGCCTGGGACGGACCCATTTTTGCCAACCAGCCATCCTTCGCCACCCACGCCAGCGGACCTTCACGACCCACGCCGCCCGAACTTTACGACCCACCATTAATGTGACTGGCGAGCCTGCCTGGTCCTCACGATCTCACTTGCTTTGTTATTTCATGTTATACATTTCTGCTGAGGACTTCAGCTGATGATTTAAGATCTCGCCGCATCCATTGGAATAAATGCACATTTCTGTTGCCTGGAACTTCTGATCAAATCCCTTTGAATCTTCTCTTCTCCAGATAAGAAAAATTGCCAATTTTACCAGAACCAAAGATGATTAGGTGTATTGGCCGCGCTAAATTCCCCCTTAATGTCCAGGGATGTACAGGTTACATTACAGGGCTAGGGTGGGGGAGTGGGCCTGGGTGGGGTGCTCTTTCAGAGGGTCGGTGCAGGTTCGATGGACCGAATGGCCTCCTTCTGGACTGTAGGAATTCTATAACCCCGCCCCTTTTTATTTAAAAATGAAAATGATAACTCGAACGCTTGCTTGCTGGAGTGACTTTAACCCATTTGTTTCCCCTATCTCTGATGCCCTCATTGCACCTAAGCGGGAAGATGTCATTGGAACAGGGGATGTGGGTGGGTGCAGAGGGTGGTGGATAAGCTTTGCAAAGAATGGCAAGGGTTAAAACTCATCTAACTTTCGATTTCCGACCGCAAATGAAGACGAACCATTCTGCCCGCTGGATGGGTGGATTTTAAGATTTGGTACATGCCAATCTGAGTCCCTCCCATTCCCCCTGGGTCCTGTGCCTGGTGTGCACCCAGTGTATGACATGTTTTAAGTGTTCGCATACACCTATCGATCTGGGACGCCTGTTCTTGAGCAGGGAGAGATGCCCCTTTAGTGTGTCTTTCCCAGGCTGTTGCTGATCGGGGATTCCCTCCCTGGCGCGGTGACGTCAGCCGCACTGTAACAATTTGCCGTGTTTCCAATTTCTCTTGTCACTTTCAGCCATGGCGACTCCCAGGTCGGACGCTAAGTGGAGGAGACACATCATTCGCCAGCTCCAGCACCGCGATCGGCACCAGAAGCTGCACTTCGAGGCTCTCATCCTCTCCTGTGAGCAGACCTTTAGTCTTGTCCAGCTGGACGCTCAAAGCTTCCTTCATTTAAGGTGCAACCGACACCCTGGCAGCTTCGGTGGCGATGGTAACGCCGGCCTGGGGATGTATTTGCGATTGTTAAACGTGCTTTATTTTAATCTCAGGCTGCGGCCCCCGGAATCTCTCTCTTCCCCCCCCCCCCCCCCCCAATTCTTTGTGGTCCGGCCAGAAGGCGTGGTTGCTAAACAATGCCAAGCAACTCCTTTGATTCCTCATCATGTTTGTTGCCCTCAAGTCTCAATGTTGGTGGTTGGCAGCCAGGGCTGTTTCTCTCTCTCTCTCTTTCTCTCGTTCTCGGGCTGTGGCCTGAGCCAGTATTGTTTGTCCATCCCTAATTGCCCGTGAGAAGAGGAGGAGGAGAGGAGAGGAGGGGAGGGGAGGGGGGTGGTAAGCAGACTTCTTGAATCTCTGCAATCCATCTGGTTTGGAGAATCCGAGGGGGGAGGGAATTTCAGGATTTTGACCCAGCCAAGGGGAAGGAGCTGGTGAGATGGTCTCCCTATAAAATCAGAAAACGCTGGAAAAGCTCAGCTCGCGGGATTCGCCGTCGGCGGGATCCCCCCGCTTCACCAACAGCGCACTTTCACGCCCGGGTTTTCCGACGGCGTGGGGGGCAGCCACAATGGGAAACCCTATTGGCTGGCTGCCGGAACGGAGGAATCCACTGCTGGCTGGGGGTGGCGGCAAACCGGGGCTGGCGTGATAGAGAATCCCGCCCAGCACCTCTGGCAGCAGCGGCGACAAGAGAAACGCAAGAGTTAACGGTTCGAGCCTAATTTGTCTCCTCCCGAATATTGAACTCAAAGCGTCAACTCTGTTTCTCTCTCCACAGATGCTGTCAGACCTGCTGAGCTTCTTTCCCAGTGTTTCCTATTTTTATTTACCATCTCTGGCACCCGCAGTATTTTTCTG
Organism: Scyliorhinus canicula; assembly: GCF_902713615.1. Classification (NCBI taxonomy): domain Eukaryota; kingdom Metazoa; phylum Chordata; class Chondrichthyes; order Carcharhiniformes; family Scyliorhinidae; genus Scyliorhinus; species Scyliorhinus canicula. The sequence continues at coordinate 6,682,168 of NC_052159.1, forward strand.
CGATTTTAATGACGTATACTCCCCCTGTCTCGTTTGCTGGTCTTAGTGAGTGGCAGTCTGAATCTCAAAATATTTATCCCTCAAATAACATCCCAAACCAGATTCTCTGGTCACCATTGCATTTCAGTTCCTGGGAGCTTCCTGGGGGGAAATTGGCTGTCGTATTTGTCATATTAGAAAGTATTGTTCTTTGTTCTTTAGGGTTTTGGCCAAGGATTGTATCATAACCAGGACAGGCTTGGAGGGCTAAAAGGGCCTAATCCTGTGCTGTATTGTTCTTTGTTAGTGGCACTTCGTTGCCTGTGAAGTGATGTTCTCGGGATGTGAAAGGCGCTATAGAAATGCAAGTCTTCCTATGGCTCCCCAAAGCGCAGAAAATGATTCTGAGCAATGGGCCATTTTATACAGCACAGTCTGCAGCAATACAGAAGTTTGTGTTTGTCTTGGACGAGCAATGTTATTGAAAATTGGGCAGTACTAAACCTCAGGGCTGCTTCCAGAAGCAGGCTGGGCCAGGGTTTTATGAGCCACAGGCCTCTATCTGTGATCATCCACACAGGAAGCTCCCGACCTTGGTCACAATGCTGTGATTGGCGGCAATGCATTTCTGTGAATGTCAGGCTGTCTGAAACAGGGCCAGATGAAATGTATCCCAGGTCGTTGAGTGAGGGACGGGAGGAAATAATTTTAATTCCTCTCTGGCCACAGGAGAGGTGCCGGAGGACTGGAGGATAGTCAATGTGGTGCAATTATTCAAGTAAGAAGTCTTACAACACCAGGTTAAAGTCCAACAGGTTTGATTCAAACACGAGCTTTCGGAGCACAGCTCCTTCCTCAGGTGAATCAGGTGAAGGAGCAGTGCTCCGAAAGGTCGTGTTTGAAACAAACCTGTTGGACTTTAACCTGGTGTTGTAAGACTTCTTACTGTGCTCACCCCAGTCCAACGCCGGCATCTCCACATCACAATTATTCAAGAAGGGAGGAAGGGCTAAACCAGGAAACTACAGGCCAGTCAGTCTAACGTCAGTGGTGGGGGAACTATTGGGAGCAATTTTGAGAGACAGAATGAATCTGCATTTGGAGAGGCCGGGATTAATCAGGATCAGTCAGCGTGGCTTTGTTAAGGGGAGGTCATGTCTGGCCTACTTGATTGAATTTTTCAAAGAGGTGTGTAGATGTGGGCAGTGCATTTGACGTAGCCTACTTGGAACTCAGCAACGTTTTTGATAAGGTCCCACATGGGAGACTGATAGTGACGGTCAGAGTCCGTGGGATCCAAGGAAATTTGGCAAATTTGATCCAGAAATGGCTGAGTGGCGAAGCAGAGGGTGATGGGCGAGGGGTGTTTTCCTGACAGAAGCCTGTGTCCAGTGGGGTCCCGCGGGGATCAGTGTTTTTTTAAAACTTATTTTGTTACAATGTGTATCAAAACAGGTTACAGCAAATAAACACCCTGGGAAACATACTTCCCAACAATCATCTATACAGTCTACAGATTTTTCCCTATTTTCATCTTCCCCACCCCTGCGACTAACAGCCCCTCAAACACAGTCACAAACATCCCCCCACCTTTTCTCAACCTCCCCCGCTGAGCCCCTTAACTCATACTTCATCTTCTCTAACCGCAGGAAGTCGTACAGGTCACCCAACCATGCTGCTACCCCCGGTGGCGATGCCGACCGCCACTCCAGCAACATTTGTCGTCGTGCAATCAGAGAGGCGAAGGCCACAACATCGGCCTTCCTCCTCTCCATGAGCTGCGGCTTCGAGAAAACCCCAAATATCGCCACCAAAGGGTCCGGGTCCACTCCCTCCTCCACTATCCCGGCTCAGACCGCGAACACTCCCACCCAGAATCTTCCCAATATTTCACAACCCCAAAACATGTGCACATGATTCGCTGGCCCCCGCCAACACCTCTCACACTCATCTGCTACCCCCTGAAAGAACCCACTCATTCTCGCCCGAGTCATATGCACCCTGTGCACCACCTTAAACTGTATCAGGCTCATCCTTGCACAAGAGGAGGTCCCGTTTACCCTTCGCAGTGCCTCACTCCATACTCCCCAATTGATCTCCATTCCCAACTCCGCTTCCTATTTATCCTTGATCTTCACCACCCGCTCGCCTCCCTGCTCCCCTAGCCACTTGTATATATCCCCAATTCTTCCCTCCCCTTCCACATCCGGAAGCAGCAGTCGTTCCAGCAGGGTGTATCCCGGCAATCTAGGGACCCCTTCCAGACCTTTCGTGCAAAGTCTCTAACCTGTAGATACCTGAGCTCACTACCCCTCGGCAGCTCTACGCTCTCCCTTAGCTCCTCCAGACTGGTGAACCCTTCCTCCAAATACAAATCCCTCACCTTGACCAGCCCCACTTCCCTCCACCTCCTGTATACACTATCCATTCCCCCCCGGGCTCAAACACATGATTCTCTCACAGCGGCGTTAGCACCAACATCCCTTCCCCCCCAAAATGCCTCCTCAGCTGATTCCATATCTTCACCGTGGACTGCACCACTGGGCTCCCTGAATACCTACTCGGAGCCATTGGCAATGCTGCCGTCACCATAGCCCTCAAACTAGACCCCTTACAAGATTCCTCCTCCATCCTAACCCACTCTACCCCTTCTCCTTCCCACCACTGCCGCACCTTGTCCACATTCGCCGCCCAATAATAATGAAGCAAGTTTGGCAATGCCAACCCCCCCCTGCTGGCCCTGCCTCTGTAGCAGGGTCCTCCCCACTCTTGGCACCTTCCCCGCCCGTACAAAGGCAGAGATGATTGTGTCCACTTTCTGAATAAAGGCCATTGGCGTAAAGCTCGAGAGAGCCTGAAAGATAAACAAGAACCTCGGCAGAATATTCATTTTCACCACTTGGACCCTCCCCGCCAACGTTAAGTGCAGTGTGTCCCACCTCTTAAGATCCTCCCTGGCCTCCTCCACCAATTTCCAGAAAGCCTTTGACAAGGTGCCACACAAAAGGTTGCTGCATAAGATAAAGATGCATCGCATTAAGGCTAAAGTAGTAGCATGATTGGAGGGTTGGTTAATTAATAGAAAGCAAAGAGTGGGGATTAATGGGTGTTTCTCTGGTTGGCAATCAGTAGCTAGTGGTGTCCCTCAGGGATCCGTGTTGGGCCCACAATTGTTCACAATTTACATAGATGATTTGGAGTTGGGGACAAGGGCAATGTGTCCAAGTTTGCAGATGACACTAAGATGAGTGGTAAAGCAAAACGTGCAGAGGATACTGGAAGTCTGCAGAGGGATTTGGATAGGTTAAGTGAATGGGCTCGGGTCTGGCAGATGGAATACAATGTTGACAAATGTGAGGTTATCCATTTTGGTAGGAATAACAGCAAACGGGATTATTATTTAAATGATAAAATATTAAAGCATGCTGCTGTGCAGAGAGACCTGGGGTGCTAGTGCATGAGTCACAGAAAGTTGGTTTACAGGTGCAACAGGTGATTAAGAAGGCAAATGGAATTTTGTCCTTCATTGCTAGAGGGATGGAGTTTAAGACTAGGGAGGTTATGCTGCAATTATATAAGGTGTTAGTGAGGCCACACCTGGAGTATTGTGTTCAGTTTTGGTCTCCTTACTTGAGAAAGGACGTACTGGCACTGGAGGGTGTGCAGAGGAGATTCACTAGGTTAATCCCAGAGCTGAAGGGGTTGGATTATGAGAAGAGGTTAAGTAGACTGGGACTGTACTCGTTGGAATTTAGAAGGATGAGGGGGGATCTTATAGAAACATTTAAAATTATGAAGGGAATAGATAGGATACATGCGGGAAGGTTGTTTCCACTGGCGGGTGAAAGCAGAACTAGGGGGCATAGCATCAAATTAAGGGGAAGTAGATTTAGGACTGAGTTTAGGAGGAACTTCTTCACCCAAAGGGTTATGAATCTATGGAATTCCTTGCCCAGTGAAGCAGTTGAGGCTCCTTCATTAAATGTTTTTAAGGTAAAGATAGATCGTTTTTTGAAAAATAAAGGGATTAAGGGTTATGGTGTTCAGGCCGGAAAGTGGAACTGAGTCCACAAAAGATCAGCTATGATCTCATTGAATGGCGGAGCAGGCTCGAGGGGCCAGATGGCCTACTCCTGCTCCTAGTTCTTATGTTCTTATGGACTGCTTCATGCTTCATTATCTGAGAATGTTGCCTGGGCTGGAGAGTGTTAGCCATGGAGAGAGATGGGGTTTGCACACAATGTAAATACATAGACACCAGCATTGGGTGAAGCATACAGGAGTGTGGTATTAATCAGGTCAGTCCAAAAGAGGGTCGTTTAGGAGTCTGGTAACAGTGGGGAAGAAGCTGTTTTTGAATCTATTTGTGCGTGTTCTCAGACTTTTGTATCTCCTGCCCGATGGAAGAGGTTGGAAGAGAGAATAACCCGGGTGGGAGGGGTCTTGATTATGTTGCCCGCTTTCCAAGGCAGCGGGAGGTGTAGATAGAGTCAGTGGATGGGAGGCGGGTTCGTGTGATGGACTGGGCTGTGTTCCCCTAGTCGCCACACTCCGGCACCTGTTGGGGTACACTGAGAGAGAATTCAGAATGTCCAATTCACCTAACAGCACATTTTTTGGGACTTGTGGGAGGAATCTGGAGCACCCAGAGGAAATCCGTGCAGACTCCGCACAGACAGTGCCCCAAGCCGGGAATCGAACCTGGGACCCTAGCGCTGTGAAGCAACCACGGCAGCCACTTTGCCACTGTGTTGCCCATATAGGCGCCGTTGTGCATTCTTGGTCGTAGCGTCGATGTGGGTGGCTCAGGAACAGATTTTTGGAGATGTGTACCCCTAGGAATTTGAAGCTGCTAACCATCTCCACCTCGGCCCCGTTGATGCTGACAGGGGTGTGTACAGTACTTTGCTTCCTGAAGTCAATGTCCAGCTCTTTAGTTTTATTGAGGGGGAGATTGTTGTTGTTACACCACTCCACTGGGTTCTCTATCTCCCTCCTGTACTCTGATTCATCATTGTTTGAGATTCAACCCACTATGGTTGTGTCATCAGCAAACTTGTAGATGGAGTTGGACCGAATTTTGTCATATAATTGTGTGTGTATAGGAAGTATAGTTGGGGGCCAGGTATGCAGCCTTGTGAGGCCCTGGTATTGAGGACTATTGTGGAGGAGGTGTTGTTGTTTACCCTTACTGATTGTGGTCTATGGGTCAGAAAGTTGAGGATCCAGTTACGGAGAGAGGAGCCAAGTCCTAAGTTTTGGAGCTTAGATATGAGCTTGGCTGGGATTATGGTGTTGACGGCGGAGCTGTAGTCAGTGAATAGGAGTTTGATATGGGAGTCCTTGTTGTCGAGATGCTCCAGGGATGAATGTAGGGCCAGGGAGATGGCGTCTGCTGTGGACCGGATGTGGCGGTGCGCGAATTGCAGTGGACCAAGGCAATGTGGTAATATGGAGCAGAATTAGGCCACTTGGCCCATTGAGTCTGCTCTGCCATTCAATCATGGCTGATATTTTCTCATCCCCATTCGCCTGCCTTCTCCCCTTAACCCCTGATCCCCTTATTAATCAAAAACCTATCTATCCCTGTCTTAAAGACACTCAGTGATTTGGTCTCCACAGCTTCTGCGGTAAAGAGTTCCACAGATTCACCACACTCTGGCTGAAGAAATTCCTCCTCATCTCTGTTTTAAAGGATCGTCCCTTTAGTCTGAGGTGGTGTCCTCTGGTTCTAGTTTCTCCTACAAGTGGAAACACCCATGTCAACTCTATCCAGGCCTCGCAGAGTCCTCAACCGTTCCTCATATGACAAGCTGTTCATTCCAGGGATCATTCTTGTGAACCTCCTCTGGACCCTTTCCAGGGTCAAGGCTTCCAAAGCCATCAGGTTGTATGGCACAGTGGGGTGAGGCGGGGGTAAGCCATGTCTCTGTGAAACAGAGCACACAGCAGTCTCTTACTTCCCTCTGAGAGGTAAGTCGAGCGTTAAATTCGTCCAGCTTGGTTTCGATCGCTTGGACATTTGCCAGGAGCATGCTGGGGAGAGGAAACTTGAAACCGCGGATAAGGAAATATTTCTTCACTTAAAGGGTCGTGAACCTGTGGAATTCTCTGCTACACAAGTCTGTGGAGGCCAAGCCACTAAATGTATTCAAGAAAGAGATAGAGAATTTTTACATTTTAATGGCATCAAGGGGGTGAGCGGTGAAAATGGGAGTATGACATAGAGATTGATGATCAGCCATGATCATAATGAATAGCGGAACAGGCTTGAAGGGCCAAATAGCTGCCTCCTGTTCCTATTTTTATGTTTCTCTCCAACCATCTGGACCAGGTGACCTATCGACCCTGAGCAGAGCCAACCATTCAAGAACCTCCTCCCTTTGAATTTTCACTTTATCCATCGCCTTCACGATCTCTGCATTTACTGATATCGTGTTAGATTCCTTTTCCTTAATAAACAGCTAAACAAAGAACAAAGTATTCCAACCTTGCCCTGGGGGCTCTGTCATATGTCACGCTCTGTGTCCCTAATGGGATGCACTCCACCTCATGCAATTTATATGTTGGCAGAAAGTCGACCGGTTCCTTTTTGGGGCTGGTTTAGCACAGTGGGCTAAACAGCTGGCTTGGAATGCAGAACAAGGCCAGCAGCGCGGGTTCAATTCCCGTACCAGCCTCCCCGAACAGGCGCCGGAATGTGACGACTAGGGGCTTTTCACACTAACTTCATTTGAAGCCTACTTGTGACAATAAGCGATTTATTATGGTGACTGCCATTCTACCCTCATACTATCTCTTTGCCAGTTTTATTTTCCTCTTCCCTTCCCCTCTGAGCCTAACACATTTGGCCTGGTTCTCACTTAAAGAATTTGCCTGACACCCTTCTGTTTGTTTCATCATAATCTCTGTCTCCCTCGTCATACAGCTTGGGGTTTATCCCATGCAATGTATTAGTGACCATCTTGTATTTATATATCTAGCGCCTGTCACATCCTCAAGACTGGTTTTGTGACTTCCGGTGGCGGCTATGAAGGAGTAAGTCGCCCATTTGGTGGCTCCCGCTCGGGTTGGACTTTTGGACCTTTCCCCCCGATTTTCTACCAGACGTGAATCGAAAAATTAATGCCCAAGGCAATTGTGTACTGAATTCCCACATCGGTGCATGGAGAGAAGGACTAGAAGTGCTCGTAAAGGCAGAAACAGAAAGACAGAAGGATTGGGCTGAAGCTGCAGCAGGAGACAGCATGGCGGAGGACGGGCCCTCTGGTTTGACGACCCAGCGGTCAACGGAGCAGCTGATGCAAGTTATTCAGGAAGGCTTTGCTACGCAGAAACGGGGCTGCTCAGACCCGATAAAAGTGTCAATTGAGCGGCTGGAGCTTAGACTGGACGCCCAAGATCGGGCGATCCAGAAGGTGGAGAAGGCGCTGGCTGAGCAGGAGGAACATCAAACTGCGGTGGAGTTGGAGGTGGGGATGCTGAGAGACCAGCAGAAGAAGCTCCTGGAGAAGGTGGAGGACCTAGAGAATAGGTCCCGCTGGCAGAACTTGAGAATCGTTGGGTTCCCGGAGGGGTCCGAAGGAACGGACGCTGAGGCGTACATCGCAGATATGTTTGAGAAGCTTCTGGGGGATGGGCCATTCTCCCAACCCTTGGAGGTGGACAGGGCTCACAGAGCACTCGCGAGGAAGCCGCGAATTGCGGACCCCCCGAGGGCAATGGTGGTGAGATTCCACAGGTACGTGGATAAGGAGCGCATTTTACAGTGGGCCAAGCAGTCACGGAGCTGTAAGTGGGACAACAGTATCCTGCGGGTTTACCAAGACCTGAGTGTGGAGGTGGCCAGGAGGAGAGTGGGGTTTAACCAGATTAGGTCGATCCTTTTTAAGAAAAAGGTGAAGTTTGGACTGTTGTATCCGGCCCGTCTCTGGGTCACGCTTGAGGAACAGCACTTTTATTTCGAGTCGCTTGAGGACGCGCTGGATGTCCCGGAAGGGAAAGGACTGGTGGTGGACTGAGAACTTTTGAACTTTGCTGCAAAGTTCATGTTTTTTTTTGTTTGTTTTTCTGTTCTTTTTTTAAAAAGTTTGTCATTTTTTTGTTTTGTGGAAGCTGTCTGTAATGCCTTCTGTATTGATATGGGCTGAGTGAGTTAAGGTTTACATTTGCACTTTTGGGGGATGGAGGTGTGTTTGTTTAGATTTTGGATCTCTTACTTGATCTTTGTTCATGTTTTTTTTTCTTCCTGTTTTTTCTTTCCGGCAATTGTGTTGGGATTGTTTGTCATTGGAATATGTATGTATGAGTGGGGGGGGGGGGAGGGTGGGGAGGGAACAATAAGTGGGAGACTTCTCGGTACCAGGAGTAGGGGCCACCAAGCTAGCTGGGCGGTGTTGCTCGTTCTGGGTGAGTGTGATTTACACTCAATTGGCTCTGTTTTATTCCTAAACTTTAGAGTCGACAGGTATCTTGATGATACCGCCACGAGGTTCAAGTTCAAGTTCAGATCAATGACTCAATACACCAGTTAGTAAGTTCAAACAAGACACGTTTATTATTACACAGTTATTTGCTACTCATGCACATAATACTAAGACTAAACTGTTCCTACCACTACTAGGCCAATACTTATCTGAAATAAGGGAACTGCCGGATCAGGGAACAATGGCCTCTTGCTTTGTCCTGGATCCGCAGGCTTCCAGTTGGTGTGGACTAAAGGGGTCAGGAGTGTCTACTCTCGTAGCGTGCATTGTATGACACTTGTCGGTGTAGCAATTGGCCAGGCCTCTCCGTCTCACATTCAAGTTACTGGAGAGCTGCTGCAAAGGTGTTCTGCTGGGCGGGCCGGCTAAGAGAGCGAGCTGGGGTCGGGGTCTCTGTCTTATACTGTTTTGGGTTTCGCACCCATCTGGGCGGATCCTCTATAAACTTGCAATCGATTGGGTCTCTTCCCAATCGATTGATTTGAATTTCCCCAATAACGGGGCTGTTCCTCGATCACTGGGCGGTTCTTGGGGCTGTTTGTATCTTATTGTCCGGGACTCCTGCTGGTGCCGAAGAGTCTAGCTTGGCCTTTTTTATTCTTAATTGTGTCCATTGTGCCCGGGAATCATCGGGAATCGCTCAATTAATATGCGCAACTTGTTAGTTTCTATGCTGTCTGGTTTCTTCACAGACAGAATCCACAGAGAGGTTCTGCAACCTGCTCGCCTCTCTGACATTGTCAGATTTTCCCTGCATGCAACTCGATGTTCCATTTTATGTCGGAAAGTGGCCAGCTTCGGTGGCTACACTCCCTCCTTGTGATCCTAACGCGATAGCGTGAAGGATCACACAACTACCGTGTCTTTGTTCTCTGACCTCAGCGAGTTCCACGGCCTCTGAACTTTCCTCAACTATGCACAGAATTTTACCTACAGTCTCTATTTGGTGCTATGTCATAAGGGGACATGCATTATCAAATCACAACGGGAACCTCTAAATTAACCTTAAATAAACTACACTCAACTTACATTCCATCATTCTATCTTCCTATCAGTACAGAATTATAACAACATTCATGATACACTTCTCTGACTCGGCAGTCGAGCTCAGGGATACATAAGCATTCAAAACACATTCCTTTATTTACATGGCAACGATCGGCGAAAAAAATAAATCCTTTATTACATTTCAAGCGTATCGGGGGTCTGGGGAAATCCGAAGATAGGGGATCTGATCCTATATACCGGGGTACGAGAGCGGTAGGCTCTCCTTCGCCATTTCCTCATCCTAAAAGTCTGTACTATGATGCAGACAATCGCCAGTGCCAAAAGCAATTCTACTACATATGACAAGGAGTACCAATTCATAAATTTGGTACACCAGGTCGGGTTACTGCTGCTTGTTACTGGGCTTTGAGCGGTCTGGGGAAGTGAAACATTAACCGCCGGTGGAGTGGGGGAAAGGGGGTTCGCGTCCGTGCGCAACCACATGGATCCCATAATCCAGAATACAACAATGAAAGACAGCTGCTGCATCTTCCCTTCTCGTTTCCTGCTTTGGTCTTTTCTTGCTTTGATCCTGTTCTTGGTCTCTCCTCAGAATGTCCAAGCTATGGGACCAAGCATAGTGTCTGTTAGTGATCCGTTTAACATCTTGAATTTTAGTATGTCTGACCTCTTATGCCAAGTGTCCCTTTATGATTGGTCGAATTTAGGACGAGACATACCCTTAACTACTGTGCCACTGCGAGCCGTCTCGCAGGCTTTGCAATTTACCATCCCAATGTTCCTGGATGTAAATAGCATGTGGAATGGCAACCAAAGGGCTACCTAAAATAAAACTCACAAAACCAAACTTTTAGAAACAAGACTTTCGAAATGAGGTGCGTTTGGGCCGCGACGGGTAAGATTTGGGTGGAATCCCCGGGTAGGGCGTGCTGTGCTGTACCCAAGCTTAGCTGACCAGTGGGGGGGTCCTCAGACAGGGCGGGTCCTCAATGCCGTTTCTCCATTGCCTGAGCGACCTGAAACGAACGGGCAAGAATGTAGTCATCATGGGGTTGCAACTTCTATTCTGAAATAGAAGGGCAGTTACGAAAAGGAGCTAGGGAGCCCCCGGTGGATTCAAGGGAGAAGCCTTTAGCTGGGCTTCAGACATTCCAGCTGATTTGGCATCTTGCAAGTTCTCTGAGATACCTGCTGATAAGACTTCCGTTGAATCAGAAGGGCAGTTATAAAATGGGGTTTGGGCAAGCTCTCAGCTGTCCTAGCTGACCAGCAAGCCTGGCAAGTTCCCTTAGGTATCTGCGGACAAACTGTGCGTGTGGCCGCAGAGCTACTGTTGCTGGAAAACAAACAAAACACAAACAAACAAACATACTGCAGGTTCCATCAGAAAAGGACACCGTTTATCTCTCAAGCGGTTCCTCTTTTTACATCATCTGGACACCTCAATCATTATCTTCTGCGAACAGGGTCGCAAAGGGGTTGCCGTGTTTGGAGTCGGACTTAAAGTCATCCTCTTCTCCCGGATCCCATATCCTTGTATGGATCAGGCGTGCTATGGTTGCATTGTGTGAACGGGGGTCCATCTCGTCGATCCGGACGAGCCTGGATGAATTGTCGCGGTGCCAATGAGTGTTGTTAAAAATTGAGTGAGAGAAAGCGGGGTCGTCATTGTGGGGCAGGGGTTCTGGGTCTGGGGCCTTTATGTATATGATCTCAAAAGGATCACTGGAGTCGGGTTCGTAGTCGGTGTGTGTGGGGTCTGTCGTATCGGAGCAGTAGAGAGGCGTGCTGTGGCTGCCATCAGAGTCACAGTTACTGTCTCTGCTATGGCAGCTTGTGGGCGTGTCGGGGCATGTCGGGGCGTGGTCTGAAGTCAATGGGCGGAGTCGAGGTCGAGTCCGATGAGGTGCTGGTCTGTGCGGGGGAGGGTGGAAATGCGTCTCTTGTGGGCGGGGCGTGGAGGTCTGCTGCGTCAAGCATGATGTGATGTGTGTGGTTGGACTGTGTTCCATATGCCTTTAGTTGGTTGATATGGAACCAGGCAGTCTTCCCATTGGGGTACTTTATTTTATAAACCGAAGGGCTGACTTTGTCCGCAATTGAGTACGGACCTGAATACTTTGGGGCCAGAAATGTGCTGGGATTATAAACAGACAGCATCACTTGCTGTCTAACCTGAAACTCTGTGGAATGTACTGTCCGGTCGAAGCAAGCCTTGCTCTGTTTGTTTATCTTTCCCAATTTAACTGCGGCTGTTAACTGAGCCGATCTTAAATTTTCCACTAATTGTCTGACTGCTGTCTCGTGTGTGAGGGCCGTCACTTCTGGGCTGGTCATGTCGAGTCCTAAAAGGGAATTCAGAACCTTTCATGGGGCGTCCGGTCATGAGTGTGTGTGGGGTGAAACCTGTTGAAGCCGAAAGAGTATTCTTTAAAAACATAAGTGCGAATGGGAGCACCGAATCCCAAGTCGTATTATTTTCCTGGACCATCTTTCTAAGGGTCGATTTTAGAGTCCGATTCATGCGTTCCACTATACCGTTGGACTGAGGGTGGTACGCAATGTGGAAATTTTGTTTAATGCCGAATATGGTCAGGACGTTCTTCATGACCTGTCCTGTGAAATGAGATCCCTGGTCCGACTCAATATTTCTGGGGAGCCCCACCTAGTAAAGGTGTGGTGTGTCAGGATATTTGCGGTTGTTTTGGCTGTGTTAGTTCGAGATGGGAAAGCCTCTACCCATTTGGTAAATGTATCAATTACCACCAAAACGTATTTACAGCCATTCCTGCAAGTGGGCAATGGACCTATAAAATCGATCTGGAGGTTTGTCCAGGGGCCATTAACGGGGCGAGTGTGACCAAGTTGAGCCTTCTTAGAATACCTCTCCGGGCTATTCTGAGCACAAATTAAACAATTCTCGATGTAATGAGTTATATCTTCTCTCAAATCTGGCCACCAACAGAGCTGTCTCAGGTGGGCTGTGGTGGGGTCTATCCCTTGGTGTCCATGACCATCATGGAATAAGGCAAATCATTTGATTCCTGTCCTTCTCAGGAACCGCATACAGTTTATTTTTCAGAACCACACCATCATGTGTGGTCAGGGCGTGTTTAAACTTGTCATACGGGGCCAAAAACTTTCCTCTTAAAATCTCCCTGAGATTGCTGTCCTGTTTTTGGGCCTGTACTAGATCCTCAATGTTTGTCTGTGAGACCTGAACTGAACTCACAGGGGCGCTAGCTGGGGATGTCCAAAAATGTCCGTGCCTGGAACCTGCTTTAGCCAGTGCGTCGGCTTTCACATTTCCAGGGGGGATGACCGATGATGACTTCTCACTTTAATTATCCCGTATATCCTATCCTTTGCCTGTTCTAGGATATGGCAGAGCAATGGGGCTGATGGAAGGGGCTTTCCATCCGCGGAGACAAATCCTCTTGTCTTCCACAGGGGTAGGAAATCTGTCAAACTGTTGCAGACATATAGACTATCAGAATATATGTCTGCTGGGCTGGGGAACGAATCTGGGTGGTCCACTATATATGCTATGGCCGCGAGCTCTGCTGCCTGCGCGCCTAAGTGACCGGGTAACTTTAAAGATATCTCTTCTAATGCGCGTCCCTGCTTGTCGTCTACATAGATGTCACATCCTGTTTTGCGCTCACCATTTAAAACAATGAACCATTCACATAAATTCTCAAGGGGGCACACGTGTCAGTGTGCGGGGGGCTTGGAGTTGAACTTCCTATCTTCCTGGGGGGGTGTTTTTGGAATGAAGGGTCCTGTGTTGTGGAGGGGTGCTACTATCTTGCAATCATGGGGTTGTCCTGGGTATTGGAGGTTGTCTGCTAAGAAGGTGCGTGTCTTAGTCGCAGTGGGGGGTGTGCATGTGTTAGGTTTATCAAAGGGGTTGAGTGAAATTGTGTTGTTATTGGGAGGAAGGGGGGAAAATGTTCTGCTGACGAGGGACTTGTGCTAAGGGACAGAAAGGAGATGGGGATGGAGTCTGCCTGGGGGAGGGCCGGTGGAGGCACGGAGCATGGGCTGGAGGCGGGCCCAAAAAAGGGGATGGCTGATCGGCGAAGGGGGGGCAATGAGCCCCCCAACTAGGCTGATCACCTGGAATGTACGAGGGCTAAATGGGCCGGTCAACAGGGCACGTGTGTTCGTGTATCTGAGGGGACTAAAGGCGGACGTGGTAATGTTGCAGGAGACGCACCTTAGAGTAACGGACCAGGTTAGACTGAGGAAAGGCTGGGTCAGTCAGGTCTTTCACTCCGGACTGGATTCAAAGACTAGAGGGGTCGCGATCCTGATCAATAAGCGGGTGGTGTTTGAGGCGGGTAGAATAGTTTTGGATGTGAGAGGTCGGTGGGAAACTGGAGGGGGTGCAGGTGGTATTAGTAAATGTGCATGTGCCAAATTGGGATGATGTGGCGTTAATAAAGAGGATGCTGGGGGGGCAGCACGGTGGCGCAGTGAGTAGCACTGCTGCCTCACGGCGCCGAGGTCCCAGGTTCGATCCCGGCTCTGGGTCACTGTCCGTGTGGAGTTTGCACATTCTCCCCGTGTTTGCGTGGGTTTCGCCCCCACAACCCAAAAAGGTGCAAGCTAGGTGGATTGGCCACTCTAAATTGCCCCTTAATTGGAAAAATGATTGGGTACTCTAAATTTAAAAAAAAAAGAGGATGCTGGGGAAGATACCGTACCTGGACTCGCACAGGTTGGTCATGGGAGGCGACCTCAACACAGTTATGGACCCTGGCTTGGACCGGTCAAACTCGAAAACGGGCAGGGGGCCAGCAATGGCAAAGAAACTAAGGGTTCATGGAGCTGTTGGGGGGGGGGGGGGGGGGTTTGGCCACCGAGGGTGAAGGAGTTCTTCTACTCACATGTGCATAAAGTGTACTCCCGGATTGATTTCTTTATTTTGAGCATGGCCTTGTTGGCTGGGGTGGTGGACACTGGATACTCAGCGATTACAATCTCAGACCATGCTCCGCACTGGGTTGACCTGCAGCTTAGTAACGACAGTAATCAGCACCCGCACTGGAGGTTGGATGTGGGACTTTTGGCGGATGAAGGGTTGTGCGAGAGGCTGAGGAAATGTATTCAGAGCTACCTGTAGGTCAATGACACGGGGGAACTTTCAGCAGCGGTGGTGTGGGAAGCACTGAAGGTGGTGGTCAGTGGGGAGCTGATCTCGATACGGGCCCATAGGGAGAAGGTGGACAGGGCAGAGACGGACCGACTGGTAAAGGAGATACTGCAGATTGATTGGAGGTATACGAAGACACCAGAGGCAGGGCTTTTAAGGGAACAGCGGAGGCTCCAGGCGGAGTTTGGCTTGTTAACCACAGGGAGGGCGGTGGAGCAGCTGAGAAAGGCGAGGGGGGCGATCTAGGAACATGGAGAGAAGGCCAGCCGAATGCTTGCACAGCGGCTTAGTAAGTGGGAGGTAGCTAGGGAGATAGGGAAAGTAAATGACGGAGATGGGAACCTGGTTGGAGATTCAGTAGGGGTGAATAAGGTGTTTAGGGACAGGTCGGAACGCCCTGCAGGGCCGGAGGGGATGAGGCACTTCTTGGAGGGGCTGAATTTCCCAAAGGTGGACGGGGAGCTGGTAGAAGGGCTGGGGGCCCCGATCAGGTTGGAAGAGATAGTGGAGGGTCTGAAGGCCATGCAGGCGGGTAAAGCCCCGGGGCCGGACGGGTACCCAGTGGAGTTTTATAAAACGTTCTCTGGGATATGGGGACCGTTGTTGATGAGGATGTTCAATGAGGTGGGGAAAGAGGGGTGCTGCCCCCGACGATGTCACAGGCCACAATCTCGCTGATTCTGAAGCGGGTCAAAAACCCGGAGCTGTGTGGGTCCTACAGGCCGATATCCCTGTTAAATGTTGATGCCAAGTTGCTGGCCAAAATTTTGTCCTCCAGGATTGAGGATTGTGTTCTGGACGTTATTGGGGAGGACCAGACGGGGTTTGTTAAGGGCAGGCAGTTGGTGGTCAATGTAAGAAGATTGTTAAATGTGATCATGATGCCCCCGGAAGGTAGGGAGGTGGAGGTAGTGATCACAATGGATGCAGAAAAGGCTTTTGATCGGTTAGAATGGGACTATCTGTGGGAGATACTGGGACAGTTCAGATTTGGGCAGGGCTGTATTGACTGGGTCAGGTTGCTGTATCAGGCTCCTGTGGCAAGTGTATAGACGAATAGGACAACATCGGACTATTTTAGACTGAACCGGGGGAGGAGAGAGGAATGCCCCCTCTCCCCACTGCTGTTCGCGCTGGCTATAGAGCCGCTGGCAATTGCTCTGAGAGCCTCGAGGGGCTGGTCCGGTGGGGGGGGGGGGGGCGGATGGAGCACAGAGTCCCGCTCTATGCAGACGACCTGCTTCTGTATGTATCGGACCCAATAGAGGGGATGGAAGAAATCATGAGGATTCTAGGGGAATTTGGCCGGTTTTCGGGGTATAAGCTAAATATGGTGAAAGTGAGATGTTTGTGGTCCAGGCGAGGGGACAGGAGAGGCGACTGGGGGAGCTGCCGTTTAGGGTGGTCGGGGGAAGCTTTAGGTATCTAGGCATCCAAGTGGCGCGGGAATGGGCCAGCTGCATAAATTAGCTCTGGCCCGACTAGTAGACCAAATGAAGAACAATTTCTGGAGATGGGACGCGCTTCCATTGTCTCTGGCTGGGAGGGTGCAGACGATGAAGATGACGGTCCTCCCGAGATTCCTGTTTGTATTTCAGTGTCTCCCCATTTTTATTCCACGGTCCTTTTTTAAGCGGGTCAACAGAGTGATCACGGGCTTCGTTTGAGCGGGCAAGATCCCGCGGGTAAGGAAGGTAATGCTTGAGTGGAGTGGGGGAGAGGGCGGGCTGGCACTGCCAAATTTTAGTAACTATTACTGGGCGGCGAATATAGCCATGATCAGGAAGTGGGTGGTAGGGTGCGGGGGGGGTCCGGCATGGGAGCGTTTGGAGATGGCTTCATGCAAGGGCACCAGCTTGTGGGCGTTGGTAACTGCGCCTCTGCCGTTCCCGCCAGCACGGTATCCCACCAGCCTCGTGGTGGTGGCGGCTCTGAGAGTCTGGGGGCAATGGAGGAGACATGTGGGAGCAGAGGGAGCATCGGTCTGGTCCCCAATCTGTAATAATCACCGGTTTGCCCCGGGAAGGATGGATGGGGGGGTTCCGGATATGGCAGAGAGCAGGGTTTGGGAGAATGGGGGATATGCTTATAGAGGGAGCTTTCCGAGTATGAGGGCGCTGGAGGAACAGTTTGGGTTGGCGAGGGGAAACAAATTCAGGTATCTGCAGGTGCGGGACATCCTTCGTAAACAGGTGTAAACCTTCCTGCTCCTACCGCTGAGGGGGATCCAGGACAGGATAGTTTCCAGAGGGTGGGTAGGAGAAGGGAGCATCTCGGACATTTACAAGGAACATATGGGGTCAGAGGAGACGCAGACCAAGGAGCTGAAGCACAAGTGGGAGGAGGAGCTGGGAGGAGAGATAGAGGATGGTCTCTGGGCAGACGCATTGAGCGGAGTCAGCGCGTCCGCAGCATGTGCCAGGCTCAGCCTGATACAATTTAAGGCCGTTCATCGGGCTCACATGACTGTGGCCGGATGAGCAGATTCTTTGGGGTGGAGGACAGGTGCATGTGCTGGAGGGCCAGCGAACCATGTCCACATGTTGTGGACATGTCCGAAGCTTAGGGGATTCTGGTAGATGTCATGTCCACGGTGTTGAAAACAAGGGTGACGATGAGTCCAGAGGTGGCGAGTTTCGGGGTGTTGGAAGACCCGGGAATCCAGGAGGAGAAAGAGGCAGACATTCTGGCCTTTGCTTCCCTGGTAGCCCAGCGAAGGATATTATTAGCTTGGAGGGACTCAAAGCCCCCGAAGTCGGAGACCTGGCTATAAGACATGGCTAGCTTTCTCTGTTTGGAGAAAATCAAGTTCGCCTTGAGAGGGTCACTGTTAGGGTTCGCCCGGAGGTGGCAACCGTTCGTCGACTTCTGTGTGGAAAATTAATCGTCAACAGAGAGGGGGGGGGGGGGGGGGGGGGTTAGTTTAGCTTAGAGTAGGGGGTAAATAAAGGTGGGACCTGTGAGGGAGGGAGACGGCTTTTTACTATGTTTATAGATTCATGTATATTGTTTATTTTGTTGTTGTTGTAATACCAAAACTACCTCAATAAAATGTTTATTAAAAAAAAAAGACTGGATTTGCAAGTGTTCTGTTCCATTCCCAGTTCCTCCAATAATGCACAGTAAAAAGTCTTGCAACACCAGGTTAAAGTCCAACAGGTTTGTTTCAAACACGAGCTTTCGGAGCGCAGCTCCTTCCTCAGGTGAATGGAGAGGTATGTTCCAGAAACATTTATATAGACAAAGTCAGAGATGCTGGACAATGCTTAGAATGCGAGCATTTGCAGGTAATCAAATCATTACAGATCCAGAGAGAGGGGTAACCCCAGGTTAAAGAGGTGTGAATTGTCTCCAGCCAGGACAGTGGGTAGGATTTCGCAAGCCCAGGCCAGATGGTGGGGGGTGAATGTAATGCGACATGAATCCCAGGTCCCGGTTGAGGCCGCACTCATGTGTGCGGAACTTGGCTATAAGTTTCTGCTCAGCGATTCTGCGTTGTCGCGTGTCCTGAAGGCCGCCTTGGAGAACGCTTACCCGGAGATCAGAGGCTGAATGCCCTTGACTGCTGAAGTGTTCCCCGACTGGAAGGGAACATTCCTGCCTGGTGATTGTCGCACGATGCCCGTTCATTCGTTGTCGCAGTGTCTGCATGGCCTCGCCAATGTACCACGCTTCGGGACATCCTTTCCTGCAGCGTATGAGGTAGACAACATTGGTCGGGTCGCACGAGTATATGCCACGTACCTGGTGGGTGGTGTTTAAACGTGTAATGGTGGTATCCATGTCAATGATCTGGCACGTCTTGCAGAGATTGACCTGGCAGGGTTGTGTGGTGTCGTGTTTTGGAGACCCCCAGGAGATTGTCCTATGGGCCGGGTGGCACTCTGGCACTGCTTGTCGTATCTGGCACCTTGGCACTGCCAGGCTGCCACACTGGCAGTGCCACATGGGTGCAAGCCTGGCACTACCAAGGTGCCACGCTGGCATTTTCCTGAGCTGTTGATTGGGCCCGGGGTGTGGTGGGGGGGGGGGGGGGGGGGGGGGGGGGGGGGGGGAGGGGAGAGGGGGTGGGGGGGGGGGAGGGGGGGGGGGGGGGGGGGGGGGGGGGGGAGACCGTGCTGGGAGACCTGGGGGACGAGACCTTATGGATGAGTTTGGGCTTTGAGGGGGATGGGGGGGTTGCGAGATCGGGGCGCCCTGATCAAAATGGCACCCCAATCTCCTCCTGCACAGAGAGGTTCTGGCGAGCGCAAATCCTCAACGCAGAAACCGGGACTAAGTGCGGCCTCGTTTGGGTGTTCCCCGCTGACCACTGAGGCTCCATGTCTACCCGAGTGGGTATTCAATTAGCCTGGTGATTCCCAGCACTCCGAGCGCCGGGAGACACCTGGCTAAACGTGCTCGCTACGGGACTCTGTTCCCATTCGGGTAGATCGCGCCCACGTTCTTTATACAAAGGAACCTGTTCTCTGCAAAGAAAAGGAATATGTTCAAATCTTGTGACTTCTTTTATTCATTCATTCAAGGGATGTGTGCGTCGCTGGCCAGGACAGCATTTATTACTCATCCCTAATTGCCCCTTGAGAAGGTGGTGGGAAGCTGCCTTCTTGAACCGCTGCAGTCCATGTGATGTAGGTGCACCCACTGTGCTGTTAGGGAGGGAGTTCCAGGACTTTGACCCAGCGACAGTGAAGGAACGGCCGATATACTTCCGAGTCAGGGTGGCGAGTGACTTGGAGGGGAACCTCCAGGTGGTGGGGTTCCCAGGTATCCGCTGCCCTTGTCCTTCTCGTTGGTAGTGGTCGTGGTTTTGGAAGGCGCTGGCTGAGGAACCTTGGCGAGTTCCCACATCCTGTAGATGGGGCACACGGCTGGAGGTTTCATGGCTTCAGGATTGCGAAAGGGTTTAATAGTAAAAAAGATGAAGATGATGTGGGGAAGACCAAAACTGGAGCCATAAATATGCGACAGTCACTAATGAATCCAATCAGGAATTCAGGAGAAACAGCTTTTCCCAGACAGGGGTGAGAATGTGGGACTGGCTCCCAGAGGGAGTGGTTGAGGTGAAAGGTATTGGTGAAGATAAGGGGAAGGTGGATAAACACATGAAGAAGAAAGGAGTAGCAGGATAGGGTGCTGGTATTAGGTGACGAGGTGGATGGGAAGGGGCTTGTGTGATGAATAAACACTGGCAGACTATTTGGACTCGATGCATTTCCCACTGGTAGAATCATCTCATCCCTCCCCTGCGGGGGTTCCCTGGTGGTGGCACGGGAGGTCCGCACACATGGCCGTAGACACCAACACAGCCAGGAAAACGCACCACGCAGGGTGGGGGGGGGGGGGCTGGAAAACCTCCCCCATTGGGCTGGATTTTCCGCAACCCTGCGCCAAAATCGCGTTTGGCGCGGGGGGCAGAGATTCCAATTTCACACCGAAATCGGACCCGGTGCCGGCGATTCTCCGGGACCTGAGAATCGGCGTGATCGCGGAGTACGCCGCGCGGCTGGAGGCCCCATTGACAAGAGGCCCGCCCAGCGATCCTCCGCTCAGAACCGGCCGATTTCCCGACGGCGTGGAACTAACCACCTATCCTGCCGGATGCTGCGACTCAGTCTGCGGCCGCCCTGCTGGGGGGGCGGGGGGGATTGGACACCGGATTGGGGGGGGGGGGGGCGGGGGGGATTGGACACCGGAGGGGGGGGGGGGGGGGTCGCTTATAGGTGGCCGGGGTTAAGACCCGTGCAGTCAGATCCTTGGGCGCACGGCCGATCGGGGGCTCTAATTTTTATGTCTGCCTCCACAGTCCGAGTCCGCCATGGCGCTCGGCGTGGCCGCTGGAGGCCGCCTCCGTGCGCATGCGCGGACTCAAAACCGGAAGTGCGGGGGCCCGTATCCGCAGCTAAAGCTGCGTGAATCACTCCGGGCTCCTGCTAGCCCCCTTGCAGGGCATTGAATTAGCTGATCTTGAGGGCAGCACGGTGGCCTAGTGGTTAGCACAACCGCCTCACGGCGCTGAGGTCCCAGGTTCGATCCCGGCTCTGGGTCACTGTCCGTGTGGAGTTTGCACATTCTCCCCGTGTCTGCGTGGGTTTCGCCCCCACAACCCAAAAATGTGCAGAGTTGGTGGATTGGCCATGCTAAATTGCCCCTTAATAGAAAAAATAATTGGGTAATCTAAATTTAAAAAAAAAAAGAATTAGCTGATCTTCTTTGCAGGAATCTCCAGTGTAAAACTCCAGGGCTTTCCCGCCGGCTTGGGGGGAGCATAGTCCCACTTTGGGAGAATCCAGCCCATTGCCCTTCCTATTAGGCTTCACTACAAACAGCTGCTGGGAAGCTGGGGAGAGAATGAATCCGGTATTGCTAATTCCATCCTCTGACGATCTGGGATTGTCCCAAAGTGCTTCACAGAGGAAGAAATAGTTTTGGAATGTAGCCACTGTAACAATGTAGGGAATGTGGCAGCCAATTAGCCCACAGCGAGGGCCCATAAACAACAACATGACGATGAGCAAATGCAGTCATCATGTTTTTGAAATGTTGGTTGATGGATAAGGATCGGCCCCGGCACTGGGGAGAACCTCCTGCTCTCGCTGGGATCCTATGCGACCAGCATGGAGCGCAGACGTGGCGTTGCTTTAACTCCTGGCGCTTCAGAATTGACGTTGTTGGCTTTCTTTCCGCCAACAGACAACCAGCTCCTCGCAAAATCTGACATGGTTCAACTCTGGAGAGACAAGCGCGACCCCCACCTGCCCTCCGCTCCCAGGTAACGTCGGATGTCCCGTCTCGAAGGCGTTTTCTGATTAAAGGTCGGCATTTTGGGTTCACTGTGGCCTCTTTAACGACGTTCTCAGCGCATCAGCAGACTTGCTGATCTTCCAGTCTGGAATGCCAATCCAGCTCGGAACGATCGGTGAGAATCCCAACGGTTCCCGGGATGAGAACCTCCAGTTGTGAGGAGAGATTGGAGAGGTTGGGACTGTTCTCCTTGGAGAGGAGGAGAATCAGAGGAGTTTTGATAGAGATGGAGGGGGGGCTGGACAGATTTGGTTGGGGAGGCGGGGGCTGCAGTGGCGCAGTGATATTGTCGCTGGACTAGTGATCCAGAGACCCAGGGTAATGCGCTGGGGACCTGGGTTCGAATCCCACCCCGGCAGATAGTTAGATTTGAATTCAATAAGAATCTAGAATTAAAAGTCTTTAACGAGGAGCATGAAACCATTGCCGATTGTCACAAAACCACATCTGCTTCACTAATCTCCCTTTGGGGAAGGAAATCTGCCGTCCTTACCCGGTCTGGCCTACATGTGACTCCAGACCCACAGCAATGTGGTTGACTCTTAAATGCTGAGCAAGTCGATCAGTTCAAAGGCAATTGAGGTTGGGCACTAAATGCTGACCCAGTGATGCCCATGTGAAGACATTTTTTTTTAGAAAGCAGAAATAACTTTCCGCTCATGAAAAAAACCAAGAATGAGAGAGCACAGATTTAAAGTGATTTGCAAAAGAAGCCCATGTGATCTGAGGGAAAACCATCACCGAGTGGTTTGGGGTCTGACAGTGTCGTGGAGGCTGGTTCAATAGAGGTGTTCAAGATGGCATTAGATGATGACTTAAACTGAAACAATGCGCAGGGGGAATGGCCATTGAGCCATGAGGCTCATTTGGAGGGCCGGTGCAGACGATGGGCCGAATGGCCTCCTTCTGCGCCGGAACAAGGCTGTGATTCTATGAATCCATTCAGCCTCACGTGCGGAGGAGATTTACGAGAACAGTGTCAGGGATTAGGGTCCAGAGCCCATTTAGCACTGGGCTAAATAGCTGGCTTTTAAAGCAGACCAAGGCAGGCCAGCAGCACAGTTCAATTCCTATACCAGCCTCCCCGAACAGGCGCCGAATGTGGCGACTAGGGGCTTTTCACAGTAACTTAATTGAAGCCTACTCGTGCGAATAAGCGATTTTCATTTTCATTTTTCATGTGACTTAAAAGGGCTGTTTAAAATCTAGGGAACAGGAGCAGCTTTGCAGATTGATAAGCAAACAGGTGCTAAAGTATCTGACGAAGAGTCATCCAGAACTCGAAGTGTTGGCTCCACACTTGCTGTCAGATCAGAGGTTGGCATTGCTGCTTCACAGCTCCAGGGCCCCAGGTTCGATTCCCGGCTTGGGTCACTGTCTGTGCGGAGTCTGCACGTTCTTCTCGTGTCTGCGTGGGTTTCCTCCGGGTGCTCCGGTTTCCTCCCACATTCCAAAGGTCTGCAGATTAGGTGGAGTTCCGGGGCTGGGACGAGGGAGTGGACCTGGGAGGGGTGCTCTTTCGGAGGGTCGGTGCAGACTCGATGGGCCGAATGGCTTCCTTCTGCAGTGTAGGAATTCCGTGATTGTCCAGGCGTTTTCTGTTTTTGTTGCTAAAGTATGGATTCGGCCTCGCTCTGCAGGCAATCGGCATCAGAGATTTCATGAGATTTTCTGTCTTTATTTCTCAGCCTATTCCCTGAGCCCGAAAATGTGACAAAATTACAGATCCGACACCAAGAGAAAGTGAATAAATTCTATCAGGAAAATGGTGAGGTGAGTCTCTGACGGAGCACAAGCATCTCCTTGTTAATCTCTCACTCTGTCCTGCTTCCTCGCATTCTCTCAAATTCCTTTGCGCAATCTCTCGCTGTCCATCGGTATTTCACACTCCATCGCTCTTTCAACCTTCTGATGTACACCACCCCCCCCCCCCCTCCCCCCCCCCCCCCCCCCAGCTCTCGCTCTCTTCTCCCACATGTGCTGCCTCCTTCAAACTCTGTCGCCAATTCCCTTCTTGGGTTTATGAAATGTACAGTCCTGAGACCTGGGTTTGCCTGCAGCTGGAAACAAATTCGCTACCGTATCCACCTTGTCAATTTTCCTCAGAATTTAAAGCCACCTGCATGTTAACATGTACTAGATGCTGTGGTATGAAGAGGCAAGAGTTCAGCTCCTTTTTCATCAACACACCTTTAATGGTTCAAACTCACTCTGCACAGAACTCTACAGATCATCACCAGCTCCAGAGTCCACCTGAAGCCCCTTTACATATCAGTGTCAATCATTGAACACTTAACATAAATGAGACAACTAATTGCAATGTCTCTTAACCCATTACTTAACACTGCAGCCCTTTGTACCTGGAGAAAAGAATCCTGGCCTGTTCTGATAATTATTTCACCTTTGCTTCTTTATTCTTTGCTGGGATGTGGGGGTCTCTGGCTGGGCCAGCATTTGTTGCCCGTCCCTTGAACTAAATCTTGCTCGGTCATTTCAGAGTCAACCACATTGCTGTGGGTCTGGAGTCACATGTAGGCCAGACCGGGTAAGGACGGCAGATTTCCTTCCCTGAAGAACATTAGTGAACCAGATGAGTTTTTACAACAATCGATGATAGTTTCATGGTCACCATTACTGAGACTAATTTTTAGTTCCAGATTTATTAATTGGGAGAGATTAAAACAACCCTCAAGACAGAGATGAGGAGGAACTTTTTCTCTCAGACGGCGGCTAGTCGGTGGGATTTTCATCCCCCAGAGAACAGTGGAGGCTGTGGGTCATTGAATATATTCAAGGCCGAGATCGACAGTTTTGACTTGCACGAGAGTCGAGGGGTATTGGGGGACAGGCTGGAGAGTGGAGCTGAGGATGCAACCAGATTGGCCTTGACCATATAGAATGGCAGTGCAGGCTTGCTGGGCTGAATGGCCTCCTCCTGCTCTTGTGTGCAATAAATGTAAGTTTCACCAGCTGGTTGTGGTGGGATTTGAGCCTGTGTCCCCAGAGCATTAGTCTGAGGCCTCTTGATCACGGGTCTGGTGACATCGCCGCTACGCCAGCATCACCTGTGATTATCCCTGTCTCCAGTTGCTCCATCTGGACCTGTAAAGACTTAATTACCTTCCAAGACTCGCATTCAAAGTATCACCTTGCTTCATTGACTTTGTCTATACATAGAACATAGAACATAGAACAGTACAGCACAGAACAGGCCCTTCGGCCCTCGATGTTGTGCCGAGCAATGATCACCCTACTCAAACCCACATGTCCACCCTATACCCGTAACCCAACAACCCCCCCCCCCCCCCTTAACCTTACTTTTTAGGACACTACGGGCGATTTATCATGGCCAATCCACCTAACCCGCACATCTTTGGTCTGTGGGAGGAAACCGGAGCACCCGGAGGAAACCCACGCACACATGGGGAGGACGTGCAGACTCCGCACAGACAGTGACCCAGCCGGGAACCGAACCTGGGACCCTGGAGCTGTGAAGCATTTATGCTAACCACCATGCTACCATGCTGCCCCACCGATGTGGTTGTGGAACCTGAGGAAGGAGCAGTGCTCCGGAAGCTAGTGATGCCAAACAAACCTGTTGGACTTTAACCTGGTGCTGTAAGACCTCTTGCTGGAAAAAGAGAATCTGAGTGATTTCTCCCTCTTGCACACTCCACTGACTCTCAGGAAAGTTTGCCCACAGCACAGGAAGTGATGGTTATTTGGTGATGGACAACAAAATCCATCTCTCTCACACTTCTGCTTTTTGAGCAGTTATGTGGCAGTTTCTGTGGTTGCCAAGGCTGCTTTCAAACTCACACTTCCCTCCGTAAACTATCTGAGTTCTAATTTGACAACCCATTCAGTTTCCTTCTGCCATGGCAACCGTCACTCTGGCAACACCGCACGTTTAATGTTGCCAGTTAATATTCCCAGAAAGAGGCTATTTGGCCCCTCTGCGCCTGGGCTAATCTTTAGGAGAGCAGTCACCTTTTCCCGTGTATCCTTGTAAATTCATCATCGGTGGGAATCTGTCCGACTCCCTTTCTCCCACCGACCTTTCAGCTAGAATGTTCCACGTCCCGACTCGGCGTCCAGTTTCTGCTGCCGCGTAAATTGTTGTGGTCGTTTGAAATTTGGCATTGCTTTTGTCCTGATGAGTGCAAGATGAAAAACTTCGACAGCAACGGCGGAATTTTCCGTGACCCCCACCTTTATGTTTTTTTTTTGGGTGGGGGGGGTGAGGCAGGGATTGGCTGGTGGTGGTATCTTCTGGTCTAGCCATTGCCGACGGGTTTTTCCGTTGAACGCATACCCCCACCCACCGCTGGGAACCCCAGTGGCGGCGCGATATTGGCGGGATCAGAAGATGGCGTCAGCGTCCATGGCCAAAAAGCCCCATGTCGCTCTCTTCAGCGATTCTTTTGTGTTCACCCCCGGGGGAAAAAAGACTAGGCTTTGATCTACTTCAAACTGCATTTGCACAATCCCAACTTGTCTAACTTTTGGATCTTTTAAACTATCCCCCCCCCCCCCCCCCCCCTGCATTTTATCACCCTCGCAGCCAACAATAAATGCGAGGAGGTCAAGGATTTCTTTGTCACTAAGGTCAAGGAATCCATTCTGTCACGTCCCTCACTTCCACTAGCCCGCCAGGCCAAACTTCCATTAACGCTCCTCTGCGGCCCGGACCTGGAAGTCGCATCTTTCTCTAGTACAGGTAGGTAGCGGACGCTCGTTAGATAATTACTTTTGCCATAGCTCAGTTGGGAGAGTGTTGGAGTGAAACTCTAACAGTCCTTGGCTGGATTCTGGGTTTCGACAGCCCTCATTCTGCAGAACGTGTTTCTGTATAGTCTCAAATCTTTACCCGGTCACCAAGTCTGTCATGGTCTTCACTCGAGATTCATTCAGGTGTCTGCAGTGTCAGAAATACAGCATCTCACGGGGGAGAGGGAACAGGTCCTTATCCCCCAGTGTCCAGGTCTCAACTCTGCTTTCCTTAGCTCTGGAAATCATCCCACTCGGGCAGGATCCAATCACCGCCTGTTACCGGGCAGAATACGGCCTGTTGGCCAATTCATTGGCCACCAGCCAACCAATCGGGCGAGTCCCACCCCATCTCTCGAGTGCCGAAAAGTCTGAGTCATTTGATTGCTGAAAAGAATAATAATAACCTTTTATTGTCACAAGTGTGAAGTCACTGGGGAAAAGCCCCTAGTCGCCACATTCCGACGCCTGTTCGGGGTAAGCTGGTACAGGAATTGAACCCGCGGTGCTGACCCTGTTCTGCATCACAAACCAGCTGTCTAGCCCACTGAGCTAAACCGCTCCGAGCACGAGATGATCATCGGTGTTCCTGAGGCCTCCGTGACTGGTGAGCACCGTCGGGGATTGTGACGATACCCTGGACTAATGCACAGTCAATCCCAGCGCCATTAAATTAACCAATTGTGAATTGGATAATTCACAACATAAGTGAATTAACCAGTAATTCTTACAAAAATACCCAAAGTCTTTGCCCCTTGGCCGTCCAATAATGACAGTCGGCAGGCTTGTAAATGTAAACACAATTACTGTTTATTTGTCACAATAACTATCATGAAATATGCAGCAAATACAACTGGTTAAGTATAAAATAATTTCTAATCCCCACTTTAACCTGTCCCTACCCCCTACACACCATCACAAGATAGACAAACACAGAGGGGTGAGAAGGGGTAAAAAAATCATTTGTGACAGGAAGACAGAGTCTTTATTAGAGACGCTG
Organism: Scyliorhinus canicula; assembly: GCF_902713615.1. Taxonomy (NCBI): domain Eukaryota; kingdom Metazoa; phylum Chordata; class Chondrichthyes; order Carcharhiniformes; family Scyliorhinidae; genus Scyliorhinus; species Scyliorhinus canicula. The sequence goes on from NC_052159.1 coordinate 6,709,373, forward strand.
GTGTTTAGCACACTTTCCTTCACAGCACGGTTGCAGATTGAAGTCTTTGTTTACGTCCGGGAATGGTCTCCTTTGTATACTCAATGGGCGGAATTCTCCGCTCCCCACGCGGCGTGGGAGAATCGCGGGAGGGCCCCCTGACATTTTTCACGCCCCCCTGGCACCCCCCGCGATTCTCTTCCCCCCCCCGGGCCACTCGGAAGAATCGCCGCTCGCCGTTTTTCACGGCGATTCTCCAACCCCAGTGGGCCGAGCGGCCAGCCGTTCACGGCCGTTTCACGACGGCGGCAAACATACCCGCAACCGGTGCCCACCGATCGTCGGGCCGGCGTCCAAATCGGACGCACTATTTCCCCTCCGCAGCTCCGCAAGATCAATCCGCCACGTCTTGCGGGGCGGCTGAGGGGAAAGACGGCCACCGCACATGCGTGGGTTCGTGCCATCAGCGCCATGATGTCAGCTGCGCATGCGTGGGTTGGAGCCGGCCAACCTGCGCATGCACGGCTGACGTCATTAGGCGCACCGGCCGCGTTATTCTTGGCGTGACGCCCTCGCGGCCGAGAGTTACAGAGCGAGAATTCCGCCAAATGATTCATTCAGGTTCCCTGTAGTTTGGAAGATGCAGTACTTGCAGGCATTCTGGACAGATAGATAGTCGGTTCACATCAGCCTTTCTGGAGAGATAGTTGGATTCTGCCTCCGTGCTGCCTGAATCAAATCTGAAACCTTGGGACTCTGAAAAGCATTGCAATGGGATAAGGTCTAATCACCACCTGTTCCCGGGAAGAGCACAGTCCTTTTTTGCCAATTCACTGCCCACCAGCCAAATCAATGAAACCGAGCCCCAACCCATCTCTCTCACTGCGGCCAACTGGCCTGCACATCTGCACAGCCTTCTGAATTATTCTGCCTGAATTAAAGATACAGGCTGCTCGCTTTAAAGCCACATTTCCATTAACCAGCCATTGATCCAAAATGTAACGGCAAAAATAAAAGAAAGAGGAAATAAGGGGATAAACAGTGAATAAACGGGAAAGACCCCGACAGGATGCAATACATCATCAGCCCTGGGAATGATTTGAGATGTTCCCGTTGAGATGCTTTGTTGTAGTTATAATGCCCAAAAGCTCCAGGGACCCGGGTTCAATTCCCGGCGTGTGTCACTGTCTCTCTGTTTCTGCGTGGGTTTCCTCCGGGTACCCCGGTTTCCTCCCACAAGTCCCGAAATACATGCTTGTTAGGGCAGCACGGTAGCATTGTGGATAGCACAATTGCTTCACAATTCCAGGGTCCCAGGTTCGATTCCAGCTTGGGTCACTGTCTGTGCGGAGTCTGCACCTTCTCCCCGTGTCTGCGTGGGTTTCCTCCTACAATGAAATGAAAATGAAATGAAAATCGCTTATTGTCACGAGTAGGCTTCAAATGAAGTTACTGTGAAAAGCCCCTAGTCGCCACATTCCGGCACCTGTTCGGGGAGGCTGGTACAGGAATTGAACCGTGCTGCTGGCCTGCCTTGGTCTGCTTTAAAAGCCAGCGATTTAGCCCAGTGTGCTAAACCAGCCCCTCCAAGGATGTGCATGTTAGGTGGATTGGCCATGATAAATTGCCCTTAGTGTTGGGTTGGGTTACTGGGTTATGGGGATGGGGGTAGAGGTGTTGACATTGGGTAGGGTGCTCTTTCCAAGAGCCGGTGGAGACCCGATGGGCCGAATGGCCTCCTTCTGCACTGTAAATTCTATGATAATCTATGATTAGGTGAATTGGGCATTCTGAATTCTCCCTCAGTGTACCCGAACAGGCACCCTAGTTGCAGTGTTAATGTAAGACTACTGTGACACTAATAAAGATTATTATTTGGTTAATCTGTTTATTTACATTTATTTACACTTAAAAAAAATAGATGAAAGACATGCATTTACTTTGGTGCTGGATTGTGGAGTCAGGCGATATACATTTGCAATGTTTCACATTGTGATTAAATATAAAATTGATTAAGAATTGACCTCTGCCACCCCGGCCCTCTCCTCTCCCGCCCTGAAACTGACTATGAGAAGTTTAACAGGTGAGGTTGGAGAGCAGCCGGGATCTAGTTGAGTGGCGGAGCAGGCGAGAGGGGCTGAACGGCCCATTCTTGTTCCAATTTATCTTGCGTGATATTCTTCATCTTCTCCCCCCCCCCCCCCCCACCCCCCAGCTTGCACAGGAGGTGTTTGAGTTGAACAAGCAGCGGAAACGTAGGGAGATGGAACTCCAGGCCACCCAAAGCAGGTGAGACGAGCCATTAGCGGATCAAAATGTTGTGGTAAACACGCGTGTGACAACTCTGCAAATGAAGCTGTCATGACGGAGGTGAATCAGGACCTGTGCTGGAGGAACAGATGCACACAAAGAAGAAATTAATGTCACAGGTTGAGATCCCGGCCCTGGGGCGATCCAGGCCAACAGTCCCCGTGGCGCGCTGAGGGAGTGGCGCTGTCTGAGGGAGTGGCGCTGTCTGAGGGAGTGGCGCTGTCTGAGGGAGTGGCGCTGTCTGAGGGAGTGGCGCTGTCTGAGGGAGTGGCGCTGTCTGAGGGAGTGGCGCTGTCTGAGGGAGTGGCGCTGTCTGAGGGAGTGGCGCTGTCTGAGGGAGTGGCGCTGTCTGAGGGAGTGGCGCTGTCTGAGGGAGTGGCGCTGTCTGAGGGAGTGGCGCTGTCTGAGGGAGTGGCGCTGTCTGAGGGAGTGGCGCTGTCTGAGGGAGTGGCGCTGTCTGAGGGAGTGGCGCGCTGAGGGAGTGGCGCGCTGAGGGAGTGGCGCTGTCTGAGGGAGTGGCGCGCTGAGGGAGTGGCGCGCCGAGGGAGTGGCGCGCCGAGGGAGTGGCGCGCCGAGGGAGTGGCGCGCCGAGGGAGTGGCGCGCCGAGGGAGTGGCGCGCCGAGGGAGTGGCGCGCCGAGGGAGTGGCGCGCCGAGGGAGTGGCGCGCCGAGGGAGTGGCGCGCCGAGGGAGTGGCGCGCCGAGGGAGTGGCGCGCCGAGGGAGTGGCGCGCCGAGGGAGTGGCGCGCCGAGGGAGTGGCGCGCCGAGGGAGTGGCGCGCCGAGGGAGTGGCGCGCCGAGGGAGTGGCGCGCCGAGGGAGTGGCGCGCCGAGGGAGTGGCGCGCCGAGGGAGTGGCGCGCCGAGGGAGTGCGCGCCGAGGGAGGGGCGCGCCGAGGGAGTGGCGCGCCGAGGGAGTGGCGCGCCGAGGGAGGGGCGCGCCGAGGGAGTGGCGCGCCGAGGGAGTGGCGCTGTCCGAGGGAGTGGCGCGCCTTCCGAGGGGGTGGCGACGCCGTCCGAGGGGGTGGCGACGCCGTCCGAGGGGGTGGGCGCGCCGTCCGAGGGGGTGGCGCACCGTCCGAGGGGGTGGCGCTGTCCGAGGGGGTGGCGCTATCTGAGGGGGTGGCGCACTGTCTGAGGGGGTGGCGCACTGTCTGAGGGGGTGGCACTGTCTGAGGGGGTGGCGCACTGTCTGAGGGGGTGGCACTGTCTGAGGCGGTGGGCGCGCTGTCTGAGGGGGTGGCGCTGTCTGAGGGGGTGGCGCGCTGTCTGAGGGGGTGGCGCGCTGTCTGAGGGGGTGGCGCGCTGTCTGAGGGGCTGGCGCTGTCTGAGGGGCTGGCGCTGTCTGAGGGGCTGGCGCTGTCTGAGGGGCTGGCGCTGTCTGAGGGGGTGGCGCACTGTCTGAGGGGGTGGCGCTGTCTGAGGGGGTGGCGCGCTGTCTGAGGGGGTGGCGCTGTCTGAGGGAGTGGCGTGCTGTCTGAGGGGGTGGGCACGCTGAGGGGGTGGCGCGCTGTCTGAGGGGGTGACGCACTGTCTGAGGGGGTGGCGCTGTCTGAGGGTGTGGCACTGTCTGAGGGGTTGGCGCACTGTCTGAGGGGGTGGCGCACTGTCTGAGGGGGTGGCGCACTGTCTGAGGGTGTGGCGCTGTCTGAGGGGGTGGCGCTGTCTGAGGGGGTGGCGCTGTCTGAGGGGGTGGCGCACTGTCTGAGGGAGTGGCGCACTGTCTGAGGGAGTGGCGCACTGTCTGAGGGAGTGGCGCTGTCTGAGGGGGTGGCACTGTCTGAAGGTGTGTCGCTGTCTGAGGGGGTGGCGCTGTCTAAGGGGGTGGCGCGCTGTCTGAGGGGGTGGCGCGCTGTCTGAGGGGGTGGCGCTGTCTGAGGGGGTGGGCACGCTGAGGGGGTGGCGCACTGTCTGAGGGGTGACGCTGTCTGAGGGGGTGGGCGCACTGTCTGAGGGGGTGGGCACGCTGAGGGGGTGGCGCACTGTCTGAGGGGTGGCGCGCTGTCTGAGGGTGTGGCGCGCTGTCTGAGGGTGTGGCGCGCTGTCTGAGGGTGTGGCGCGCTGTCTGAGGGTGTGGCGCGCTGTCTGAGGGTGTGGTGCACTGTCTGAGGGGGTGGCGCACTGTCTGAGGGCGTGGCGCTGTCTGAGGGCGTGGCGCGCTGTCTGAGGGGGTGGCGCGCTGTCTGAGGGGGTGGCGCACTCTGAGGGGGTGGCGCACTGTCTGAGGGGCTGGCGCACTGTCTGAGGGGGTGGCGCACTGTCTGAGGGAGTGGCGCACTGTCTGAGGGGGTGGCGCACTGTCTGAGGGGGTGGGCGCACTGTCTGAGGGGGTGGGCACGCTGAGGGGGTGGCGCACTGTCTGAGGGGTGACGCTGTCTGAGGGGGTGGGCGCACTGTCTGAGGGGGTGGGCATGCTGAGGGGGTGGCGCACTGAGGGTGTGGCGCGCTGTCTGAGGGTGTGGCGCGCTGTCTGAGGGTGTGGCGCGCTGTCTGAGGGTGTGGCGCGCTGTCTGAGGGGGTGGCACTGTCTGAGGGGGTGGCGCACTGTCTGAGGGTGTGGCGCACTGTCTGAGGGGGTGGCGCGCTGTCTGAGGGGGTGGCGCACTCTGAGGGGCTGGCGCACTGTCTGAGGGGGTGGCGCACTGTCTGAGGGGGTGGCGCTCTATCTGAGGGGGTGGCGCGCTGTCTGAGGGGGTGGCGCACTCTGAGGGGGTGGCGCACTGTCTGAGGGGGTGGCGCTGTCTGAGGGGGTGGCGCGCTGTCTGAGGGGGTGGCGCGCTGTCTGAGGGGGTGGCGCACTCTGAGGGGGTGGCGCACTGTCTGAGGGGCTGGCACTGTCTGAGGGGGTGGCGCACTGTCTGAGGGGGTGGCGCGCTGTCTGAGGGGGTGGCGCACTCTGAGGGGGTGGCGCACTGTCTGAGGGGCTGGCACTGTCTGAGGGGGTGGCGCACTGTCTGAGGGGGTGGCGCTCTATCTGAGGGGGTGGCGCGCTGTCTGAGGGAGCATACCTCCAATGAGCTGTTGAGCTAAGGCCCCATTTCTCCTCTTTAGCGGCCACAAAAATCCCAGGGCCTCTATTTTGATGAGTAGGGGAGTTCACGAACTGATCCTCCTTCAATCAATATCACTAAAGCATGATCGCGCTGCTGTTTGTCAGACCTGAGTATATTGGCTGCTGCATTTTTTACATTACAGCAACTACCCTTCAAAACAATCACTGTTCACTGTTTGTGAAGCACTTTCTGATGTCCAGGGCGTGTGAAATGTGTTATATAGATAACAATTCTTTCTCTCTCACTTTCTGTCTCTCGATTATTCGTTTCCATTGTGCTTTCCTTTGCTCTCTCCTTCACTACCTCCGCCCCCCCCCTCCCTCTCTCCATCTCTGTCCTTCACTTTCTCTTTCACTCCTTTATTTTTCTCTCCACATTCACTTCCATTTTTTCCCTCTCTCTTTTCTCTCTAACCTCTTCTCTCTACTACCTCTCTCTCTCCCCCTCTTCCCGTCTCTCTTCCCCTCTTCCCGTCTCGCTTCCCCTCTTCCCGTCTCTCTCCCCCCTCTCTCCCCCTCTTCCCGTCTCTCCCCCTCTTCCCGTCTCTCTTCCCCTCTCTCTCACCCTCTTCCCGTCTCTCTCCCCCTCTTCCCCTCCCCCTCTTCCCCTCCCCCTCCCCCTCTCTCTTTCCCTCTCTCTTTCCCCTCTCTCTTTCCCCTCTGTCTTTCCCCTCTCTCTTTCCCCTCTCTCTTTCCCCTCTCTCTTTCCCCTCTCTCTTTCCCCTCTCTCTTTCCCCTCTCTCTTTCCCCTCTCTCTTTCCCCTCTCTCTTTCCCTCTCTCTTTCCCTCTCTCTTTCCCCTCTCTCTTTCCCCTCTCTCTTTCCCCTCTCTCTTTCCCCTCCTCTCTTTCCCCTCTCTCTGTCCCCTCTCTCGTTCCCCCTCTCTTTCCCCTCTCTCTTTCCCCTCTCTCTTTCCCCTCTCTCTTTCCCCTCTCTCTTTCCCCCTCTCTCTTTCCCCTCTCTCTTTCCCGCGCTCTTCCCTCTCCCCCCCCTCTTCCTCTCCCCCCTCTTCCCTTCCCCCCTCTTCCCTTCCCCCCTCTTCCCCTCTTCTCTTCTCTCTATTCTCCTCCCTCTCTCTTCTACCCCCTTCTCTTTTCCCGCCTCTCTCTCCCCACTCACTTAACCTCTCTATGTCCTTTGCTGAATCTTTCTGTCCTCTTCACAATTTATTCTCCGACAATGATCTGTAGAGGGACAGGTAGTATCGAGGAAGCAAGGGGGCTGCAGAAGGACTTGGACAAGCTGGGAGAATGGGCAATGAAGTGGCAAATGAAATACAGTGTGGAAAAGTGTGAGGTTATGCACTTTGGAAGGAGGAATGGAGGCACAGACTATTTTCTAAATGGGGAAACGCTTCGGAAAGCAGAAGCACAAAGGGACTTGGGAGTCCTTGTTCACGATTCACTTCACGTTAATGTGTGGGTTAAGTCGGCAGTTAAGAAGGCAAATGCAATGTTAGCATTCATGTCAAGAGGGCTAGAATACAAGACCGGGGATGTACTTCTGAGGCTGTATAAGGCTCTGGTCACACCCCATTTGGAGTATTGTAAGCAGTTTTGGGCCCCATACCTAAGGAAGGATGTGCTGGCCTTGGAAAGGGTCCAGAGGAGGTTCACAAGAATGATCCCTGGAATGAAGAACTTGTCGTATGAGGAACATTTGAGGACTCTGGGTCTGTACTCGTTGGAGTTTAGAAGGATGAGGGGGGATCTTATTGAAATTTACAGGATACTGCGAGGCCTGGATAGAGTGGACGTGGAGAGGATGTTTCCACTTGTAGGAAAAACTAGAACCAGAGGACACCATCTCAGATTAAAGGGATGATCCTTTAAAACAGAGATGAGGAGGAATTTTTTCAGCCAGAGGGTGGTGAATCTGTGGAACTCTTTGCCGCAAAAGGCTGTGGAGGCCAAATCACTGAGTGTCTTTAAGACAGAGATAGATAGGTTCTTGATTAATAAGGGGATCAGGGGTTATGGGGAGAAGGCAGGAGAATGGGGATGAGAAAAATATCAGCCATGATAGAATGTCGGAGCAGACTCGATGGGCCAAATGGCCTAATTCTGCTCCTATGTCTTATGGTCTTTAGTGTGATCAGCAACTTTTACAACAATACATTTGGTCCCTCCGTCCAGATCATTGATATCAATTGTAAAAGTTGAGCCCCAGCACTGACCCCCGTGGTATTCCACTCATCACATGAAAATGAAATGAAATGAAAATCGCTTATTGTCACGAGTAGGCTTCAATGAAGTTACTGTGAAAAGCCCCTAGTCGCCACATTCCGGCGCCTGTTCGGGGAGGCTGGTACGGAAATCGAACCGTGCTGCTGGCCTGCTTGGTCTGCTTTAAAAGCCAGCGATTTAGCCGAGTGAGCTAGACCAGCCCCGACATCTTGCCGACCCAAAAGTGACTCTCTCTTGCCGAAGAGCCAACCAATCCTTATCCATGTTAATCTGTTACCCAAGACAACATGGGCCTTTATGTTCTGCAGTGACCTTTGATTTTGCACATTGTCAAATTACTTCTGGAAGTTTAAGTACAATAGAAAATATTGTTCTTTTTTCACACTCCAAACATTTTTATCAGACGTCAAAAGGGCAGGACTTTTAAATTCCTTTACAGCTTGACAGGCCCATGTTGTCAGTTGGTCTTGACAGTCTTCTTGACAATTCTGACAGTCTTAACAAGTCCCTTTGACAGTTGTTTCTGGCAGTTGTGTTAACAGGTTCCAATGTGCTTTTTTAAAAAATTTATTTTTTGTTGGAATCTGGGCGGTGCTGACTGGTTCACTATTTGTTGTCCATCCCGAATTTCCCTTGAACTGAGTAATTTGCTCGGCCATTTCAGGGGGGCAGTTAAGAGTCAACCACATTGCTGTGGGTCTGGAGTCACGTGTAGGCCAGACCGAGTAAGGGCGGCAGATTTCCTTCCCTGAAGGACATGAGTGACCCAGATGGGCTTTTAATTGACAATTTCATTGGACTATTAATTCCAGATTTGTATTGAATTACGCCAGCTGCAATGGTGGGATTGAACCCAAATTCCCAGATTTTTATCCTGGATCTTTAGTGTTATTAATCTAGTGACAGTATCACTACGACACCACCGCCCCATAATTTTAATTTAGAGTACCCAATTAATTATTTTCCAATTAAGGGGCAATTTAGCATGGCCAATCCACCTAGCCTGCACATCTTTGGGTTGTGGGGGTGAAACCCACGCAGACACTGGGAGAATGTGCAAACTCCACACGGACAGTGACCCAGAGCCGGGATCGAACCTGGGACCTCGGCGCAGTGAGGCAGCAGGGCTAACCCACTGCGCCACCGTGCTGCCCCTTACCTCCCCATAAACGTGACAGTTATTGGGTTTATGAAATTTTAACACACATTAATGCCTCGTTTTCATAATTCCAAAGGGTATTTGATCTGCTCCAATTCTGCATCTCACTATCCCGAAAGATATCCCGGGACCAGGTCCAGAGGGGTGCCTTTCCTCTCCGAAGGAGTAACCTGGCAATCCAAATTAATCGACCGAGTTGAGACCTTCTCTGACTTGCTCTAATCTCCACACTCTGCCTTTACAAAACAGCATTGCAAGAATCTGGCAGCTGATGATTTTATTGTCCAGTTGCCTCCGTGAACTGTGGGTAGGCAAACCCTCCCCCATCCACAGTCTCGGGGGCAGGACCTGCGCCTTTTGCTCACTTCTGCCAATTTTGCCGCGACGGAGAGGTTCCCCATTGTGGCAAAATATCCAGGCCTTAGTGTTGCATTCGGAAGTTAGCCCAGGATGTCCCGGTGTGATCCCTTCAGTGACTACCTGTATCTTACCTAGGTTATCAGAGTTGGAAGCGAAGCTGGCTGAGCTGGAAGTGGAGCGAGGGCAACTGCAGGTTCGAATCGATGAGTTGGAGCAGGCCAACAGTGAGGTGAAAGAGGAGTATGACAAACTTCAGCAGCTTCACCGCTCTCAGTGGGAGAAGCTACGGAAAAAGGAGCTGGAGGGGTCGGACCTGATCCAGAGCATGATCGACATTAAGGTTCAAGCGGCAGCAGACCTGAATTACTTGAACGAGAAGCCAAAGAGGTAACGTGATATAGCGCTCACTCTGGCTGCATGTCAGCAGATACCACTGATCACGTATAAATCCATTGACAGCTTTGGACACAGCACGGGGTTAGATACAGAGTAAAGCTCCCGCTACACTATCACCATCAAACACTCCCAGGACAGGTACAGCACGGGGTTAGATACAGACTAAAGCTCCCTCTACACTGTCCCCATCAAATACTCCCAGGACAGGTACAGCACGGGGTTAGATACAGAGTAAAGCTCCCTCTACACTATCACCATCAAACACTCCCAGGACAGGTACAGCACCGGGTCAGATACAGAGTAAAGCTCCCGCTACACTGTCCCCATCAAACACTCCCAGGACAGGTACAGCACGGGGTTAGATACAGAATAAAGCTCCCTCTACACTGTCCCCATCAAACACTTCCAGGACAGGTGCAGCACGGGGTTAGACACAGAGTAAAGCTCCTTCTACACTGTCCCCATCAAACACTCCCAGGACAAGTACGGCACGGGGTTAGATACAGACTAAAGCTCCGCTACACTATCACCATCAAACCTTCCCAGACCAGGTATAGCACGGGGTTAGATACAGAGTAAAGCTCCTTCTACACTGTCCCCATCAAACACTCCCAGGACAGGTACAGCACAGGGTTAGATACAGAGTAAAGCTCCCTCTACACTGTCCCCATCAAACACTCTCAGGACAGGTACAGCACGGGGTTAGATACAGAGTAAAGCTCCCTCTGCACTGTACCCATCAAACACTCCCAGGACAGGTACAGCACGGGGTTAGATACAGAGTATAGCTCCCTCTACACTGTACCCATCAAACACTCCCAGGACAGGTACAGCATGGGGTCAGATACAGAGTAAAGCTCCCTCTGCACTGTACCCATCAAACACTCCCAGGACAGGTACAGCACGGGGTTAGATACAGAGTAAAGCTCCCTCTACACTGTCCCCATCAAACACTCCCAGGACAGGTACAGCACGGGGTTAGATACAGAGTAAAGCTCCCTCTACACTGTCCCCATCAAACACTCCCAGGACAGGTACAGCACGGGGTGAGATACAGAGTAACGCTCCCTCTACACTGTCCCCATCAAACACTCCCAGGACAGGTACAGCACGGGGTTAGATACAGAGTAAAGCTCCTTCTACACTGTCCCCATCAAACACTCCCAGGACAGGTACAGCACGGGGTTAGATACAGAGTAAAGCTCCCTCTACACTGTCCCCATCAAACACTCCCAGGACAGGTACAGCACGGGGTTAGATACAGAGTAAAGCTCCCTCTACACTGTCCCCATCAAACACTCCCAGGACAGGTACAGCACGGGGTTAGATACAGAGTATAGCTCCCTCTACACTGTACCCATCAAACACTCCCAGGACAGGTACAGCATGGGGTCAGATACAGAGTAAAGCTCCCTCTGCACTGTACCCATCAAACACTCCCAGGACAGGTACAGCACGGGGTTAGATACAGAGTAAAGCTCCCTCTACACTGTCCCCATCAAACACTCCCAGGACAGGTACAGCACGGGGTTAGATACAGAGTAAAGCTCCCTCTACACTGTCCCCATCAAACACTCCCAGGACAGGTACAGCACGGGGTGAGATACAGAGTAACGCTCCCTCTACACTGTCCCCATCAAACACTCCCAGGACAGGTACAGCACGGGGTTAGATACAGAGTAAAGCTCCTTCTACACTGTCCCCATCAAACACTCCCAGGACAGGTACAGCACGGGTTTAGATACAGAGTAAAGCTCCCTCTACACTGTTCCCATCAAACACTCCCAGGACAAGTACAGCACGGGGTTAGATACAGACTAAAGCTCCCGCTACACTATCACCATCAAACCTTCCCAGACCAGGTACAGCACGGGGCTAGATACAGAGTAAAGCTCCTTCTACACTGTCCCCATCAAACACTCCCAGGACAGGTACAGCACGGGGTTAGATACAGGGTAAAGCTCCCTCTGCACTGTCCCCATCAAACACTCCCAGGACAGGTACAGCACGGGGTTAGATACAGGGTAAAGCTCCCTCTACACTGTCCCCATCAAACACTCCCAGGACAGGTACAGCACGGGGTTAGATACAGAGTAAAGCTCCCTCTACACTGTCCCCATCAAACACTCCCAGGACAGGTACAGCACGGGGTTAGATACAGAGTAAAGCTCCCTCTACACTGTCCCCATCAAACACTCCCAGGACACTAACAGCATGGGATTAGGGTTTTGTGAAGAATTGACTCGTGTTCCTCTGGGAGAGGGTACTGAGTTTCTGTAAAACATCTTTCTGCAATGACACGGGCTGGCAACCTTTTTCTATGTTTCCTCTTTAGGGTCAAACAGAAGAATTTGGAGAAAGATTTGGCCGTCGTTTCCACTGTTCCCATCGCAATGGACACGTGAGTGAGGCTTGCTTCATAGATATGGGTTAGGTGGGAGGGTTTAATTATTGCCATGTCACTGCGTGTGCATGAGTGCTTGTGCATGAGTGTTCATGCGTGAGGGTTTGTCATGAGTGAGTGTGCATGTGTGCACGCATGTTTGTGCGTCCGTGTATGTGTGTGCGTCTGCGTGCGTGCGTGTACATGCGTGTGTGTGTGTGCATGTGTGTGCGTCCGTGTGTGTGCATGCATGTGTATGTGTGTGCATGTCAGTTGTTACAGACACCTCGTCAGCTGTCAACAGTGGCTGAGAGACTGGACTAGATGCCATAAGTTTTACGATGGCACTAGTAGATCAATTTGTTCCAGGAGCGATTATGTAAGAAATAGAACTGGTTATTTTGTAAACAAGCTTTATTAAAATAAAAATAAATAAAACAATATTTAAACTTTTACTTCAGCTCTAACACTAACCGTTTAGTTGCAGTTTCTTAACCTTGACACACTAGTTCCAATTAACCATCGCTTTTAATAACCATCCTGCACATGCTACATACACAGACAGACCAAGGCAATACTTACATTTAAGAAGTATATTTTAGTCTGTTAGGGACATTTGTTCAGAACCCTTTTCCAAAGCCTCCCTCGGTGGCAATTTTCATGACCTTTCTAGTCGATTTCCACAACCTTCTTTCTGTAACTGTTCAGAACAGCTCTCTCTGAGCTCCATGCAACCCCTCAAACAAAGGTTATCTTGAGTTTCCAAACCTACTATCATTATCTTGGCTGATTGCCCTCTCCCGTATACACAAAAGAACAGAGCATGCCATTTATATGCAACTAACATTCCATTGATGGACAAATAGGTCATCAGATTCTGAGATGCGCTCATGGCTGGTTAAACAGGGTTGTCCCGAATGACAACGGATCTTGAGTGGATCATCCTGGCTGAACCGGGACATTCTGTGTATTCCCGCTAGCGAAGTTAAGTCTGAATGGGACAAGGTAAGTCAGGCTGTGGGCTTATCCCTCAGACTCTGCTGCTGGCATTTTGTTCTCAGTCTGTTTGATCCCTAAATTGTCTGCTACATCTTGGACCCCATTTCTGGACCCAAGTTCCTAATATCTCCCAATCATGAGTGTGCATTCGTAGTGTGCATGCTTGGGCATGTATAAATGTGTGTGTGAGTGTGTGCATGTGTAGATGCACATGGGAATGTGCCTCTGTGTGTGTGTGTGTGTGTGTGTGTGTGTGTGTGTGTGTGCGTGTAACACTGTACATAGAACAGTACAGCACAGAACAGGCCCTTCGGCCCTCAATGTTGTGCCGAGCCATGATCACCCAACTCAAACCCACGTATCCACCCTATACCCGTAACCCAACAACCCCCCCCCCCCCTAACCTTACTTTTATTAGGACACTACGGGCAATTTAGCATGGCCAATCCACCTAACCCGCACATCTTTGGCCAATCCACCTAACCCGCACATCTCTCGCTTAATAAAATATAATACAGAAGGCCATTTGGCCCATTGAACCTGTGCTAGCTCTTTGAAAGAGCTTTTCAATTAATCTCACCCCTGTTAGATTCGTAGATTTGGGACTGGCTCGTCCCAATTAAGGACTGATTAAGGACCACACAGATAATGACAAATAGATTTATTAAGCAACGCAAGTTAAACAGTGCTTAACATATACAGTGGTATCTAGCTGTATTGTCTGTGACTCTACTTATCTATCAGATAGCCGTGACATGGTCTCTTCAAGTGTTCTGTTGTGTGATGGTCTTTGATCTTTTTATCGTTGGGCATCAGTGCCTTGAAGCGCCTGAGTTTTTATCCCCTTTTCTGGTGGTCTATCCTGTTGAGGAATATTCTATAAAAACAGAAACTGCTGGCAATGCTCAGCAGGCGTGGCAGCATCGTGTGGAGAGAGAAACGGCGTTAAACTCTCGAGTCCAATAGGACTCTTCTTCAGGACTCTGGCATCTTCTTCTTCCAAAGTGCAATCTACCGGCCGCGTCGCGCCCAAACGGGACACGACGTAGATGTCGGGAGAGCCCTCTCCCGCCCGGGATTTACCCGGCTCGCCACGTCTCGCAGAATCTAACAGGATATGGTGAGACATTGTGATCTGGATACCGTCCATTGTGGGGGAAGGGAGGGGAATCGGTATTTGGCAAATCTGCATATTAGAGTGAGCAGCTAGTCTCTCTCTAATGTGCAGCTCGCCTGATCTACCCGAGGCTTTGGGATCTAACCCCTCCACCTCGGAGACCTAAGGCAAACGCCACTTGAGGGAGGAGAGGGGGGTCTCCCAGAGGATCGGAGGCCCCCGGGTGATTGGCCTCCGGGCAGGGTAGTACCCTGGCAGTGCCACCCAGGGGTGCCAGCCTGCCACTGCAAGGCTGGCCATGTGCCTGCGCCAGGGATCGGGCCCGCCAAGGTCCTGGATCGCAACAGATTCCCGTTCAATAGCGTGGTCTTACTCGGCGCCGCGAGTGCCGGGGAACGCCCGGCTAAACGCGCTGGACGCAGGACTTTTTCAATTCGGTTAGAATCCCCCTCCCAGGGTGTATCCCGATCTCTCTGACATGATTGGCTTCACCTGACGTGACAATCTCTTTCCATTTCTCCCACCGATCCTGACAGACATCCCCCTCCCCCCTCCCCCCTCCTCTTAACAGTCCTTGCAAAAGATTCCAAAGGTCACAATTCCGTCATTTCAAAGCATTCGCTGATCCAACAAATTGGAAACATTTTACGGGATGTGTTTCTACATTTGCATTTCCAAGGCATTGATACATTGGACCATTAGTTTGCTACTCAACATTCCAACATTTCAACCACAAATACTGCGTAATTTCAGTTTCAGCTTGAGGTGTTCGACAGACCGATGTTTCAGTTTGTCAAATCCTTAATTACTTTTGTCCTTATCTGGATTTGCTTAACCACATTATTTAACAACCGTATCTTGGCATTTTCTAGACAAGATCAACTGTACTTTGCAATTTGGCCCAGGGATAAAATCTTGAACATCATAAAACGATCAGAAAGAAGTTAATTAAAAAGGACCACTAAACCGCCGCTCGCTCCCCACAACCCGACAAATTATTCCTTTTCCTTTTCGAGTGTTTATTCAATGCCCTTTTGAGAGTTATTCCTGAATCTGCTTCCAGCTTCAGGCAGCACCTCCCAGATCACAACTCGCTGTGTCAAACAAATTCTCCCAGTCCTCCACTCCCCCCGAAGTTCCTTTCCTGATTCTCTTCAATCTGTGTCCCTGTGGATACTGACCCCCCCCCCCCACCGGAAACAGCTTCTCCTCCCTTACTCTATCAAAGTCCTTCTTCATGTCGAAGGCTTCAATTAAATCTCCTGTTAATCTGCTCTGCTCAAAGTGTTCCCAGCGTTCCCAGTCCCTCCTGCACCCGTTTCCCCCCCCCCCCCCCCCCCCCCCCCCCCCGGCAATTTAATTTTCACTTTCACACACACTTTCTCATTTACCCTTATGTCCCTCTCATTTGTCCGTGCTAACCCCCCCCCCCCCCCCCCCCCCCCCACCCCAACCCCGTCTCCTCACATCTCCCGTGCTCGTTATGCATCGATATCGCCATCTTTCTCTCTCTGGCAATCACATTCCATCTCCCTCATGTTGTCTTATGTTATTGCTCGTAACATAAGCTGCCACTTGATGTAGGCTCTGCTGAAAGATGCTCCAGAGTCGGAGATAAGTTTAACGTGTTTATTGAACGATTAACAATGCTCTTAAATGAGTTTGACACTCTGCTAATCTAGTAACTCCGTCTATTCTGCTCACTATACAAGCTTGCTCTCGACCATGTGCTAGGGTGTGATGTTGCTGTTAATCAACCCCATCCTGCTCTCTTGGTTTCTGCCAGTGGAAGATGCAGAGCCTGTGTGCCTTGTCCTTTATATATGGGTCGTGTAGTGCCCTCTTGTGGTAATGCCACCTCTGGATATCCTGATTACACATTGGTTGTGTCCTGTTCTAATGACCCATTGGTTGCGTGTCTGCATGTCATGACATCTCTGGTGCTCCCTCTAGTGGTTACTTAGTTGTAGTGTATTTATATTAACCCCTTGTGTATTTACAGTGATCACTCATCTTTATCTTCACTCTTCGGTTGCTGCCTCTCTGGTTCCTCCATCATGAGTTCTCACTCTGTGTGTGTCTCTCTCTCTCTCTCTCTCTCTCACACACTAATCCATTGCCAGAACATTTACCATTAAAGGAGTCTCTGACCTGATCAATGTCACTCATGCACCCCAGCCACAATTGTATCTATTTTATTCTTCATTGATTTGAACTGTACAGCTGGAGAAACGCAGGGCCCAGCAGAACCTGTTGGCAATCCGCCATTCTCCCGATGGTGCCACGCCCCCACCCTCTTCCCCCTCACCCTCCTCTCATTGCCCCCCCCCCCCCTTCCCCCTGCGCCGGCGCCCTCAATGGTCAGTGAGCCCCCCCCCCCCCCTGTGCTCTGCCACTACGTCTAGGTGTGTCCCCAGGATGGACATCAGAGGTGGAGGCAGCCTGCTGCTTACCTCGTCCCGTGGCCTTCGCCACGTCCTGGCGGACGTCCTCTGTCACATTGCAATCTGTGGGATCTTGCTGTGTGCATACTGGTGCCAGATTTCCTACATTGCAACAGTGACTACACTTCATTTGTACTTCATTGTCTCGAAAGCATTTTGGGATCTCCTGGGGCTCTGTGGAGCGGTATAGAGACACAAACACACGTTTCCACTTTTCCCAGTCGAATTGGGGTTAAGTCAATCAGTTGATTTGTTTCATTTGTTGAGATAGCCGCTGTTACATAGTTAATAGGGTTCAAATTCCCCTCGCACCTCAGTCTGGCCCACCTTGCCTTACCTGGTATTGGCTTGCGCAGACCTGGAAACTGCCCCCTATGTGTTCGTGACTCAGTTGTGTGGGTTTGGATCCAACATTAGTGTTTAGATTTGTCGGGGGTTATGAAGTGCTGCGGGGGCGGGGGGAGGGGGGTCCGTCCCACGCCATTGGTGAGGGTGGTACAGCCTGAGTGCCGCGCCTCTCATTGTCTTTTCCAATCTTGGAAATGCGGGAATCACTGGCATGGCGGGCTCTCTATGCCAACCCCTGAGTAGGTGGCAAAAGGCATACCAGCTGTTTGACTGGGTTCCTGGGCTACTGCAGAGAGCAGTTAGGAGCCAGCTGCCTTGTTGTGGGACCAGAGACCCATTGATGTACAGAGAGATCTGGGAGTTCAGGTCCATTGTACCCTGAAGGTGGCAACGCAGGTCGATAGAGTGGTCAAGAAGGTATACAGCATGCTTGCCTTCATCGGACGGGGTATTGAGTACAAGAGTTGGCAGGTCATGTTACAGTTGTATAGGACTTTGGTTAGGCCACATTTGGAATACTGCGTGCAGTTCTGGTCGCCACATTACCAGGAAGAGAGGGTGCAGAGGAGGTTCACCAGGATGTTGCCTGGTATGGAGGGTGCTAGCTATGAGGAAAGGTTGAGTAGGTTAGGATTGTTTTTGTTGGAAAGACGGAGGTTATGGGGGGACCTGATTGAGGTCTACAAAATTATGAGAGGTATGGACAGGGTGGATAGCAACAACCTTTTTCCAAGAGTGGGGGTGTCAGTTACAAGGGGGTCACTATTTCAAGGTGAGGGGGGGAAAGTTTAAGGGAGATGTGCGTGGAAAGTTTTTTACGCAGAGGGTGGCGGGTGCCTGGAACGCTTTGCCAGCGGAGGTGGTAGAGGCACCACGATAGCATCATTTAAGATGCATCTGGACAGATATATGAACGGGCGGGGAACAGAGGGAAGTAGATCCTTGGAAAATAGGGGACGGGTTTAGATAAAGGATCTGGATCGGTGCAGGCTGGGAGGGCCGAAGGGCCTGTTCCTGTGCTGTAATTTTCTTTGTTCTTTGTTCTGGACCAAGTCGGCAGCATTTCCCTCAGTTTAATTTGTTGGTGAACCAGTTGAATCTTTACAGCAGGGGGCAGTCTGGAGTTAGAACTTTATTAACCCTTTACCGCTGATAACAGCAGCCCCGTGTACAGTACAGGATAAGGAAATTATTAACTCTTTACTGCTGTGAATAGTGGCTGGAGGCCGACTTCTGTTGATGTGCCGAATGGGTAATACATTAACCCTTTACTCGAGGATTCAAGTGCAGGAGGGGCTGGTTTCGCACAGTGAGCTAAACAGCTGGCTTGTAATGCAGAACAAGACCAGCAGTGCGGGTTCAATTCCCGTACCAGCCTCCCCAAACAGGCACGGGAATGTGGCCACTAGGGGCTTTTCACAATAACTTCATTGAAGCCTACTCGTGACAATAAGCAATTATTATTATTATTACTATTATTATTACTATTATTATTATTATTACTATTATTAGGAACAGGGATGTGTTGCTACAATTATACACGGCCTTGGTGAGGCCACACCTGGAGTATTGTGCGCAGTTTTAGTCTCCTTATTTGAGGAAGGATGTTCCTTGCTCTCTTGAGAGTGCAGTGAAGGTTTATCGGGCTGATTCCAGGGATGGCGGGACTGATGTACGAGGGGAGATTGAGTCAGTCGGGATCGTATTTTTTGGAGTTCAGAAGAATGACGGGGGGGGGGGGGGTGGGGGGGGTGGTCTCATAGCAACCTATAAAATTCTCAGACGACTGGAGAGGGTAGATGCAGGAAAGATGTTCCCGATGGTGGGGTGTGCCCAGAACCAGGGCTCACAGTCCGAGGATAGGGGGTAGACCATTTGGGAAAGAGATGAGGAAAAATTTATTCACCCAAAGAGTGGGCGGTCTGCGGAATTCATTCCCACAGGAATGGTTGTGGAAAACACTCTGGCCAGAATCTCATCCCATTGAGATTCCCGGCAAGATGGGGCGGTTCCAATGGGGAAGCCTGTTGACAGCAGCGAGAGTAGAGAATGCCGCCACCAGCAAATGGCGCGCCTCCGATAAACCCCCTGTGGACAATACAGAATACGGGATATATGAACCCTCTCCTCCAATAGCACTTCCCCCATTGACAGGGCAACGTCAATTAGCTTCTGGTTTGACTGATTTCTGTTGTTTAATAAACTCTTGTTTTTGTTTTAGCGATACCTCTCGCCAGGTACGGAAACTGTCAGCCGAGGCAGCTGGACACCAGGAGGCCAAGAACTTCAAGCCGTTTCGGAGTTTTAGGTAAATGTGGGATCTCCCTGTGCAGTGTTTGGCCAGCCCGGCCAGAGTGGTGGATTTGGGAAAGAGCCCCGTCTCTGGGCAGAGGGGGTGGGGAGGTTGAGGCTGTGACTCGGTGTGTTGTGGAGCTGGGCCCAGGCCGGGTGGTGGTGACGGAGGTCGCGAGAGGTCGGCTCAAAAGGGGTCTGGCCCGCGATCGGTGCCCACCAATCGGCGGGCCGGCGTCTCTGAAGGAAGCACTCCTTTCCCCCACCGTCCCGCAAGATCACTCCTCCATTTCTTGTAGGGCGCCCGCGGGGAGGACGGCAACCGTGCATGCCCGGGTGGCGTCATTTACGCGGCGCCAAGGCCCAGCGCGTGTAAATGACGCAGCGCCGCTCCTAGCCCCCCGGGGGTGGGAGAATAGGGGGCGAGGAGCGGCCTCCGACGCCGGCATCGGCCCTTAGTCTCCCGTTGGGAGAATCCCGCCCCATGTGTCACAAGTGTATACAAGGGACACGGATGCAAGACAAGCTGGAGTCAGGATGCACAACAGCCGTGATCTGATTCACTGTCACAACCAGCTTGAGGGGCTACTGGTCGCCACCTGTTCCTCGCCTCCCGACTATTGGGCGCGGATGCACCCTACCTACCCCCCCCCCCCCCCAGCTTAAACATTCACTCCCTCCGCCACCAACGCACAGTAACAGCCGTGTGTACCATCTACAAGATGCACTGCAGGAACTCACCAAGGTTCCTTAGACAGCACCTTCCAAACCCGAATCCGCTACCGTCTGGAAAGGGCAGCAGGTACCTGGGAACACCACCACCTGCAATCTCCCCTCCACTCACCATCCTGACTTGGAAATATATCGCCGTTCCTACACTTGTTATGGGCCAGGGTTTAGAGAGCCCCAAAGTGTATCATGGAGCTCATCTGACCCACAACTTTTAATAGATTGTGGTTATGGGGAGCACACGGCCCACTCTACAGGGTGAGGTACAGCAGAAATGGAAAAGTATTTTTTAAAGCAAAACAATGTTTATTCTATGAACTCAAGTTAACTTTTTTAAAACATACAGCGAACATCTTAGCAACCATTAATTCAAATACAACCCCCAAAGAATACAACACTAAGTAATACTTAACTTCCCTAACAACATCCATAAGACAAAATAAACACTTTTCAACAGAAGCACATTAGGTTTACATTCACTACTGAGAACATTTATAATTCTGAATTCACCAGATGATCAAGAGATAGTCTTTTGATGGCAGAGAGAACAGCAGTACACCTGCTTGGTCTGGCTTCAGCTCCAACACTGAAAACAAAACTAAAACACACCCTGCAGCAAACAGCCTAAAGCAAAAGTAAAAAGCTGACAGACAGCCCAGCTCCACCCACACTCTGACATCACTGCAGTAGTGAACACCCATTTCTTAAAGGTACTCTCACTACAGGTATTTATATACACACACATTTATAGACACTCACTACAGATATTATATAAACACTCATTTCTTAAAGGTACTCTCTCATGACACACTGTCGCTGGGTCAAAATCCTGGAACTCCCTCCCTAACAGCACAGTGGGTGTACCCACACCACATGGACTGCAGCGGTTCAAGAAGGCAGCTCACTACCGCCTCGGTCGAGGCAACTCCGCTTTCCATCTCGTCTGACTGGTTGTGATATCAGAATAGATTACATAAACCTTATTAATCCTTGAGTCTTATAAATCCTTGAGTTTAAACGGGTGAGGGCAGATCTGATTGAGGTCTTTAAAGTGATTTAAGGGTTTTGATGAGTTAGATAGGAGATAAACTATTTCCTCTGGAGGATGGGGGTCTAGAAAAAGGGGGTATAACCTTAAAATTAACCCCAAACTGTTGAGGAGTGAGATCAGAAAGCAGTGCCTCACACAGAGGGTAGTGGAACACACCCCAATTCTCCGTCTCCCTCTCCGCTTGTCAGAAGATCTAGAACTAGGGGCCACTGTTTAAAAATAAGGGGCGGCTCTTTTCAGACAAGGTGGGATTTGGCTATGTTTATCACATCGGAAAGCAGAGCGGGAACGCCCAAAGATGTTGGGTTAGGGGGTGATTGGGATAGGACGGGGGAGGGTTCTTGGGTCAAGTGCTCTTTCAGAGGGTCGATGCAGACTCGATGGGCTAAATGGCCTCCTCTGCACTGTCGGGGTTCTATAATTCCATAAGAATATGTTTTTTTCTAAGTGGTAATAAAGGCAGTGGGAACAGAGTCTTTGAATATTTTTAAGGCAGAGCGAGATGGATTCTTGATTAACAAGGGGGTGAAAGGTTATCGGGCGGGACGGGCAGGAATGTGGGGTTGAGGTTGGAATCAGCCATGATCCTGTTGAATGGCGGAGCAGGCTCGAGGGGCCGAGTGGCTTACTCTTCTTAATTGTATGTCCATATGTTCAGTGCTTCTAAGACTGACATTGTTGGATTTTTATTTAGCAAGGAGTACTGAGGGCAATCATATGGTGGATTGTGGGAGCCTTGAGTCCGATTGGCCATTATCTTTTGGACCCAGTCCAAAGATGTGCAGGTTAGGTGGATTGGCCATGCTAAATTGCCCGTAGTGTCCTAATAGTAAGGTTAAGGGGGGGGGGTTGTTGGGTTACGGGTATGGGGTGGATACATGGGTTTGAGTAGGGTGATCATTGCTCGGCACAACATTGAGGGCCGAAGGGCCTGTTCTGTGCTGTACTCTTCTATGTTCTATGTTCTATCTCACTGAATGGGGGGCAGAAGAGGTTAGAGGGGCTGAATGGCCTCATCCTGTTCCATTGTTCCCATCAGCACACTATACATGATTGAGATACATCCACTGACTGGTTGGGAGACCCGTGTGACCCATGGACTGGATAATGTCTATGGATTGGCAGGGAGGTCTCCCAATGATGTGCCAACACTTTGACACAAGGTTCACGAGTGCCTGTTAATGATTATAGGCGAAGAGTTCTTCTGGGAATCCCTGGGTTTTGAAATTCACAAACTGTCCTCAGAAATGGGCCAATATTTGCTGAGGTCCGTGGTATTTCACTGTTAACTGAAGGCTTTGGGATTGTTTATGGCAGGGTCAGGCGGTAGCCCAGGATGTCTTGACGTTGGGCCATGTGACCTTGGTGCTGGGGCCCGTTCAGTCGGACACCAGGTTTGAGTACTTGATGAGCCCTGATGGGTATTCCTCCTTTAAACGTCAGCCGTCATTAGCCACAAGTCTGCCCTTTGTTTTTATTCAGGTCATCCTCCTTCACTCTTTCAACCCAGCCCAAGTTTCTCCAATCCTTTAAAGGCATCTTCAGGTAAGTTCGGTTTTGCCACGTTGAAAGTTCCTGGGCAGCTAAATGCCAGCTTTCTAACCTCCAGCCTCGCCAATCTGCTTGCTGAAGCATGTATGGTCCACTTCGCGGGGGCAGCACAGGATAGATCCCAGTCACTGGACTGTGTCTTCGAGGAACTCACTCAGGGCTGGGTGTGGAGTTGTTCATGGTGTCAACCCCGCCCCTCTCCACCACTTGAGCCTCCCATTAGTCATCTTCAATACTACAACTGGACATATTGATCTTAAACTTTCACTTCCCTCAACTGTCTCTTGGAAGTTTTGACTCACACTGAGACATTGCGTAGCTCAGACACAGGCCATTCGGCCCATGCTGATGTTCATGCTCCACAAGGGCCTCCTCCCCCACACCTCCTCCCCGTCTCACCCCATCACCATATCCTTCTATCCCTTCCTCTCTCATATCTGTTTATCCAGCTTCCGCCTCAAAGACATCAGCGTTGTTCACCTTGACCACTCCGTGTGGGAGCAAGTTCCATATTCTCCCCGCTCTCTGGGTAAAGACGTTTCCCTTGAATTCCCAATTGCATTTCTTTGTGACCGTCTCCTATTCATCGCACCAAGTTCGGGACTTTCCAACAAGCTGGAAAACTCCTCTTTGCATCTATCCTGTTGAATGCTTTCATTATCTTGAAGATTTGAATTGGGCCGTACCTCTGCCTTGTCTTTCCTGTCGAGGAGAACTCCAGCCTGTCCGATCTTTCCTGATAGTTCCAGCCTTTGGGTTCTGGAATCCTCTTTGTCGATCTGTTTTCCTCTTCCTCAAGTGTGAATACCTGGACTGGGTACAGTAACTCCAGGTGTCGCCCAGCCATTCTTCAGTACAGGTTTTACATCTTTCTGCTTTGGAATTCTAGCCCTTTAGAAAAGTGACCCTTGCTCTCTATTTCCTTGTTTTTAGTCAGCTTCCTGTTCATTCTGCCAAGGCTCCACCTCTCCTGACCTTCTTGATGGCCTTTTGAAAATCCAAGTATATTACATCTACTACATGACCCTTGTCTACACTTTCTGATACTTCTTCAAAGAATTCAATAAGGTTGGTCAAGTGAGACCTTCCCTTTAGAGATCTACGCCGAACGCTCTTTGATTTCGTACCCTGGGTTTGGGTTGAGGCTCAGTGGGTGTCACAAGGTTCCAGTTTCAAATCCCACTCCAGGGCACCCACAACAAGGCTGACATTCCACTGCAGCACTGACGGTGTGCCGCACTGTTGGAGGTTCTGCCCTTCAGAAACATTGTCCAACTGAGGCCCTGTCTGCCTGCTTGCATAGATGTAAAAGTTCCCATTTTGCAGAAGAGCAGCGGGAGCTGGGAGTGTGGAGGGGAGGGGGTGTAGCTGGGTTGGGCGGGAGGCAGTCGGGTGGGGTAGTGGGGTGAGCGATTCTCCCTGGATCAATGCATATCCCTGGGTTAACATCACTAAAACAGCTCACCTGGTCATTACCGCAGTGCAGTCTATGGGAGCTTGCTGTGCTCAAATTGCCTGCTGTGTTCCCAACATTACGGCAGTAACTGCACATCATTGGCGGGAGCAACTTTGGGGCGTCTGGTGGTTGTGAAAAGTGCTGAATAAGGGGCAAGTCTTTCTTTGTAAGGAACGGGGTAAAGGGGAAGAGTGAGATGGGGAGGTTTAGAAAAGCAATTTCCAATGGAATGTGGGAGATTGAAAGTATAAACATCCCAACAGCGCACGTTTTGTTTTATTATTCAACTTTGGTGTGTTTATGTTCAAACTACATACAGTGAACAATAAAATATTGTGTGTCCGTTCTATATTACCAAGTTGTCAAAGTAAATTAATTTGTCTATTTGGAGGGGACTGTGCATTTCTACGTAGGCTACACTTTCCATCTAATTTATTTAACGTATTTATTAATTGCTGAATGTTGCTCATTCCCTCATTTCCTTGTCTCCAGTTAACCTATGTGTCTCCACATCATTCCTATCTAGCCTGCTGTTGTGACAGGCCACATTTAATCTTACTTATGTTCCTGTGTGTGTGTGTGTGTGTGTGTGTGTGTGCCTGTGTGCTTGCGTGCATGCCATGTGTGTTTGTGTGCGTGCGTATGTGTGCATGTGTGTGTGTGAGTCTGTTTGTGTCTGTGCGTGCGTGTGTCTGTTTCTGTGTGTGTGTGCATGTGTCTGTGTGTGTCTGTTTGTGTGTGTGCGTGCATGTGTCTGTGTGTGTGCGCGTGCATGTGTCTGTGTGTGTCTGTTTGTGTGTGTGTGTCTGTTTGTGTGTGTGTGTGTGTGCGCATGTGTCTGTTTGTGTGTGTACATGTGTGTGTCTCTGTATGTGTGCATGTCTGTATGTGTCTGTTTGTGTGTGCGTGCATGTGTATATGTGTGCCTGTGTGTGCATGTCTGTATGTATCTGTTTGAGTGAATGTGTGCATGTGTCTGTCTGTGGGTGTACGCATGTGTTTGTGTGTGTGTACACTTGTGTGCGTCTGACTATCTGCGTGTGTGTGGCTGTGTGTTGCCTCTGTATTTGTGTCTTGTGTGTGTGCCTATGTGTGTGGACATCTGTATTTTCGTGTGTGTGTTTGCACATGTGCATATGTGTTTGTGTGAGTGCATTCTTGTGTGTGTGTATGCTTGTGCCTGTGTGCGTGCATGTGCATGTATGCGTTTGTGTGCTCTGTTCTTCTGAATCCAACAGGAAACGGTCGAGCACGTGTTTCAGTGAGATAGATTGCAGCCCAACCAACTTCGGTGCAGCCGCAAGAGTTCCAGCCAGAGTCCGGCACAGTTTGGTGAGTGATCATCACGCTAACTGTGGTTACAGTCTGGGGGAGGGGTGGGGCAGGATCTCTCCGTTAGCAGCACCGGCGTGAACCTGACCCACACACCGTCAGCCAGCTCCTCGGTCTGATCAAATTGATGCACAATCAATGGACACGTAACGTAGGTGAAGTCCGAAACAAAATGCTTTAATCAGCAAGAAGTGAGCCCGGCAATAGACGTACAGAAATGGCCTGGCTGCTGGGGAACACGGGTTCTTATACCCTGCCTTGTAGGCGGAGCTACCTTCCTCTTGGCCAATAAGAATACAGAGAACACAATACTTGGGCCAATGGGCAGCGAGCCCTCTACACCAATGGCAGCTCACACTCCCAGGTACCGTAATACCCCTAGTCATACTACCACACAGGTGTCAGCTGGTTGGTGGTGTATGGGTCAGTGTCAGCCGGGTCTCAGAGAGTTCAGGGCGAGGCCCAGGCTGACACCCCCACTGAGGGAAATCATCATTGTAACAAAACCAGGTGAGCACATTGGTGTTTTTCGGATCCTGCTGTGTGCAAATTTGCTGCCGTTTCTCCAACTGTGACTACATTTCCAGAGTACTTCATTGGCTGTAAAGCTCATTGACATATTTACAGAACGTTAGTGAACCAGATGAAGTTTACAATAATGACTTTTGATTCCAGATTTTTTTTGTTGAATTCAAATCTGGTCTGGAGTGGGATTCGAACCGGGGTCCCTCCCGGAGCATTACCCTGGGGGTCCCTGGAATACCAGCCCAGTGACAATGCCACTGTGCCCCCACTGCCATGTGAAAACCCCCATGGTCAAACAGCCTTCCTCGGCTCACACATGAAGAATGGACATGGCGGTGAGTTGCCAGGGTGACTCCAGGGAGATGTCGCCCAGTCCCTCTGTCCAGAGAAGAAAGAGGTGGCCATTCTGCCCATTGAGCCTGTGCCAGCTCTTTGAAAGAGCTATCCCGTTATTCCCACTCCCTTCCCCTCACCCCTTGTTCCCACAATGTTTCCCCGTTTCAGATTTATTCAAATCTGGAACGCAAAGCTAGGCTCAATGACGGTGACCATGAAGTTATCGTCGATTGTTGTAAAAACCCATCTGGTTCACTAATGTCCTTCAGGGAAGGAAATCTGCCGTCCTTACCAAACTCCCCCTGAACCTTCTCTGCCCCATGGGGAACAATCCCAGCTTCGTCGGTCTGTCCACATTAACTGAGCATCCCCTGGTTCCATTCTGGGAAATTTCCCCTCCATCATCTCCAAGGCCCTGTCAACCTTCCTGAAGTCTGGCACCCAGAAATGGGCACAATACCCCAGTTGAGGCCTAGTCTGTTTTTTTATAAAGGTTTACCATAGCCTCTTTGCTTTAATACTCTTTTTTATAAAAGCCAGAATCCTAATTACCTGGTTAACAATCTATCTAGAGGAAATTATGCTGATTGGTTGGTAAGTCCATCCTAATTGGTCAAGACATTGCCATGGAGAAAGAACTGCGCCTCAGGGGCACAGTGGTTAGCACTGCTGCCTCACAGTGCCAGGGACCCAGGTCCAATTCTGGCCTTGGGTGGCTAACTGTGTGGAGTTTGTACGTTGTCCCCGTGTCTGCGTGGGTTTTCTCCGGGTGCTCCGGTTTCCGGTTATGGGGGGTAGGGTGGAGGAGTGGGCCTAGGTAGGGTGCTCTTTCAGAGGGTCGATGTAGACTCGATGGGGCGAATGGTCTCCTTCTGCATTGTATTGATTCTAAGTTTTTGATTCTATTGGATCCCAAAACTCCAGCTCCTTCATAAAAGGCCCATGACTTGAGCATATTCCTTTTATTTGCAGAGAGCAGGCCTCTGAATATATAGAACATAGAACATAGAACGATACAGCGCAGTACAGGCCCTTCGGCCCTCGATGTTGCACCGACATGGAAAAAAAAACTAAAGGCCATCTAACCTACACTATGCCCTTATCATCCATATGCTTATCCAATAAATTTTTAAATGCCCTCAATGTTGGCGAGTTCACTACTGTTGCAGGTAGGGCATTCCACGGCCTCACCACTCTTTGCGTAAAAAACCCACCTCTGACCTCTGTCCTATATCTATTACCCCTCAATTTAAGGCTATGTCCCCTCGTGCTAGCCACCTCCATCCGCGGGAGAAGGCTCTCGCTGTCCACCCTATCTAACCCTCTGATCATTTTGTATGCCTCTATTAAGTCACCTCTTAACCTTCTTCTCTCTAAAGAAAACAACCTCAAGTCCATCAGCCTTTCCTCATAAGATTTTCCCTCCATACCAGGCAACATCCTGGTAAATCTCCTCTGCACCCGTTCCAAAGCTTCCACGTCCTTCCTATAATGAGGCGACCAGAACTGTACGCAATACTCCAAATGTGGCCGTACCAGAGTTTGGTACAGCTGCATCATGACCTCATGGCTCCGGAACTCAATCCCTCTACCAATAAAGGCCAACACACCATAGGCCTTCTTCACAACCCTATCAACCTGGGTGGCAACTTTCAGGGATCTATGTACATGGACACCGAGATCCCTCTGCTCATCCACACTACCAAGAATTTTACCATTAGCCAAATATTCCGCATTCCTGTTATTCTTTCCAAAGTGAATCACCTCACACTTCTCCACATTAAACTCCATTTGCCACCTCTCAGCCCAGCTCTGCAGCTTATCTATGTCCCTCTGTAACCTGCAACATCCTTCCGCACTGTCTACAACTCCACCGACTTTAGTGTCGTCTGCAAATTTACTCACCCATCCTTCTGCGCCCTCCTCTAGGTCATTTATAAAAATGACAAACAGCAACGGCCCCAGAACAGATCCTTGTGGTACGCCACTCGTAACTGAACTCCATTCTGAACATTTCCCATCAACTACCACTCTCTGTCTTCTTTCAACTAGCCAATTTCTGATCCACATCTCTAAATCACCCTCAATCCCCAGCCTCCGTATTTCTGCAATAGCCGACCGTGGGGAACCTTATCAAACGCTTACTGAAATCCATATACACCACATCAACTGCTCTACCCTCGTCTACCTGTTCAGTCACCTTCTCAAAGAACTCGATAAGGTTTGTGAGGCATGACCTACCCTTCACAAAACCATGCTGACTATCCCTAATCATATTATTCCTATCTAGATGATTATAAATCGTATCTTTTATAATCCTCTCCAAGACTTTACCCACCACAGACGTTAGGCTCACCGGCCTATAGTTACCGGGGTTATCTCTACTCCCCTTCTTGAACAAAGGGACCACATTTGCTATCCTCCAGTCCTCTGGCACTATTCCTGTAGCCAATGATGACCTAAAAATCAAAGCCAAAGGCTCAGCAATCTCTTCCCTGGCTTCCCAGAGAATCCTAGGATAAATCCCATCCGGCCCCGGGGACTTATCTATTTTCACCTTGTCCAGAATTGCCAACACTTCTTCCCTACGCACCTCAATGCCATCTATTCTAATAGCCTGGGTCTCAGCATTCTCCTCCACAATATTATCTTTTTCCTGAGTGAATACTGACGAAAAGTATTCATTTAGTATCTCGCTTATCTCCTCAGCCTCCACACACAACTTCCCACCACTGTCCTTGACTGGCCCTACTCTTACCCTAGTCATTCTTTTATTCCTGACATACCTATAGAAAGCTTTTGGGTTTTCCTTGATCCTACCTGCCAAAGACTTCTCATGTCCCCTCCTTGCTCGTCTCAGCTCTCTCTTTAGATCCTTCCTCGCTTCCTTGTAACTATCAAGCGCCCCAACTGAAACTTCACGCCTCATCTTCACATAGGCCTCCTTCTTCCTCTTAACAAGAGATTCCACTTCTTTGGTAAACCACGGTTCCCTCGCTCGACCCCTTCCTCCCTGCCTGACTGGTACGTACTTATCAAGAACATGCAATAGCTGTTCCTTGAACAAGCTCCACATATCCAGTGTGCCCAACCCTTGCAGCCTACTTCTCCAACCAACACATCCTAAGTCATGTCTAATGGCATCATAATTGCCCTTCCCCCAGCTATAACTCTTGCTCTGCGGGGTATACTTATCCCTTTCCATCACTAACGTAAAGGTCACCGAATTGTGGTCACTGTCTCCAAAGTGTTCACCTACCTCCAGATCTAACACCTGGCCTGGTTCATTACCCAAAACCAAATCCAAAGTGGCCTCACCTCTTGTTGGCCTGTCAACATATTGTGTCAGAAAACCCTCCTGCACACATTGTACAAAGAACGACCCATCCAATGTACTCGAACTATATCTTTTCCAGTCAATATTAGGAAAGTTAAAGTCTCCCATAACAACTACCCTGTTACTTTCGCTCTTTTCCAGAATCATCTTCGCCATCCTTTCCTCTACATCTCTAGAACTATTAGGTGGCCTATAGAAAATTCCAACAGGGTGACCTCTCCTTTCCTGTTTCTAACCTCAGCCCATACTACCTCGGAAGAAGAGTCCCCATCTTGCATCCTTTCTACCACCGTAATACTGTCCTTGACTAGCAGCGCCACACCTCCCCCTCTTTTGCCCCCTTCTCTGACCTTACTAAAGCACCTAAACCCCGGAACCTGCAACAACCATTCCTGTCCCTGCTCTATCCATGTCTCTGAAATGGCCACAACATCGAAGTCCCAGGTACCAACCCATGCTGCCAGTTCCCCTACCTTATTTCGTATACTCCTGGCATTGAAATAGACACACTTCAAACCACAGACCTGAACACTGCCGCCCTCCTGCGAAGTCAAAACTGTGCTCCTGACCTCTCTACTCTCAATCTCTCGCACCCCAAAACTACAATCCAGGTTCCCATGCCCCTGCTGAATTAGTTTAAACCCCCCCAAAGAGTACTAACAATCTCCCCCCCAGGATATTGGTGCCCCTCAGGTTCAGATGTA